>NW_014577882.1:31449-43081 GCF_000485595.1 Priapulus caudatus | reverse complement strand
GCTTCGGCTGTTCGTGTATGTAATTACTGTATCCAATGGCGCCAATACTGTATCAAAGTAAACGTAAATCTAAACCTTCAGAATTTATGTTACATTTTTGTTCAGTCAATACGTCATTTGTGGTAGTTCTAGTTGCAGGAAATATGACAACCTTGCTTTAGTTTGATTATTTTTCAGGTACTTGGCATTTACAAATACTTTTAACCTATTATTTTTAGTTTGCACGCTGTTGTACCTACATTTATTAAAATTAAATGACGCGAGAGATTAGCGTAGCAACTCACAGTGAGCTTGGTCGCCATTAGACTTGTAACATGTCTCTATATATAGACTATCTAGTAGCAAGGTGTAGAGATAGGGTACCAGTCTATGCCGCCAGCAATTAACATCGTTACAGCTGAATTTTAAGGACCGTCTAACAACGCACCGGCATAAGTTTCGTGAAACACTTTAACGAGGGACGTTTAGGACAGTGTTAGGCTCTCGTACAAGAATTCCAAGGATACACTTAAGATGGTGTTTTTACGATAGCTTCGTGAAACGGGCCCCATGTTTCTTTGTCTGGGTTAAGAACCTCCGCGAGAAATATGCAACAATGGCGACGAATGGATGGGATTCAACGTCAAACAAAGATGTGTAGATGAAGAGGAGAATTCGTAGGTAATCTAAATCAATGTGAAGAACTAGATACCATTACGGTTGCCACGAAATTGCCGGCCTGCACTGAACTTTCGAGTCGGACTGTTACTGCCAGAAATTATTGATCGCCGTCGACAGAACCAGCAGTTTGTGTATCCTCTGTACGTACTGTACGTGTAGTGTGCCTCCAGATACAGCACCACCACCACCGCCTGCCAGGATGAATGCAATGATAGGAAATGTGGGTGAGTTCGACCCTAAACGTGAAAAATGGTCAAACTATAAAAATAGGCTTGAACTATGGATGAAGACCAATAAGATAGAAACTGATCTGAAAGCAGCTACTCTGTTAACGATAGTAGGTCCGGACATATTAGAGACAGTTTCAAGTTTGGTGTTTCCGAACGATGTCATGACGCGCACCTATGAGGAATTAGTTGCCGCTCTAGAAGGACATTTCACGATCACAGTAATGCCACTAGCCGCAAGGCTGAAGTTTACGTCGCGTAAACAGAAGGAGACTAAATCACTGTCCGATTTCATTGCTGATTTGAAGCGTTTCACCGTCGATTGCAAGTATACGGCAGAGGACAAAGTAGAGGCACGTCTACTAGAGACTTTGTGTCACGGTGTTAGGAACGGGAAGATTACGAAGCGACTACTTGATGAATCAGTAAAAGGTGATCTTACGTGGAAATCAGCATGCAGAAAGGCTCTTGACATGGAGATGGTCGATAAGGATTTAAAGGGGTACTCCACCGATCATAACGTTAACCGTGTCAAACCAGGCAAGTACAGTAAACAACAGAGGAGCAAAGAATCGCAACCTCCATCTCGACCCATGGCTACTGGCAGATGTACGCGATGCCATGGTGATCATGACGCGAAAGACTGTTTCTACAAACACCAGACGTGCCACACATGTGCGACTCAACGTGAATGGTGTAGATGTAAATTTCACGCTTGATACTGCAGCGTCAGTCACGATAATAGGTGAAAATACCTACTACAGGCACTTCAGTTCACTGAAATACACAGCATCAGATGCGAATCTGGTCAGTTATAGTGGTAAAAAAATCGACGTGCTTGGAGATATCAAGGTTTTCGTGAAGTACAAAAATGCAGAGAAAATGTTTGCGCTTGATTATTGCCAAGGGAAACAAAGTGTCTCTGCTTGGTAGAGATTGGTTGAGTGAGATCAAGTTAGAGTGGTCTGAAATCTTCACTATTAGTTCCAACCAAAATCGCACTGTCGAGAAGTTAGTTGAGCAATATCACAAGGTATTTGAAGGACAGCGTACCATCAAAAGGTTTAAGGCAGAAATCCAGGTCAAAGACGGCACCAAACCGGTTTTTCACAAACCTAGGCCAGTGCCTTATGCATTGCGCGATTCTGTAGAGGAGTTAGTTCGACTTGAAAAATCCGGTGATGTGGAAAAAGTGGATCGAAGTGATTGGGCTTCACCAATCGTGGTTGTGCCCAAGGCAGACAAAAGTGTCCGTATATGTGGAGACTACAAGGTCTCAGTCAATCTCCACATTGTGGATGAACCGTATCCACTGCCCACTGCTGAGGATATTTTCGCTAAGTTAGCTGGGAAGAAGAGGTTCACTGTCTTGGACTTGAGTCATGCATATTCACAACTCGAGGTTGAGGAAAACTCGCGCAGTTTTCTGACTGTGAACACTCATAGAGGTTTATACCGCCACTGTAAACTTCCATATGGGATCAAAACAGCGCCGCACATATTTCAGAAAGTGATTGATCAGGTGTTAGCTGGACTTGAGGATGTGGCCAGTTTTCAAGATGATATCATCATTGCTGAAGATGATGATGACGAATACTTGAAGTCACTTGATTTGGTACTGGAGAGACTAGCCAAGTACGGTATCAAACTCAAACGTGTCAAATGTCGGTTCAACATGACTTGGGTCGAATATCTGGGTCATAGGATTGATGCTGAGGGAATTCATCCGACACAGGACAAGGTCGACGCGATTGTGAATGCTAGGGCACCTGAGAACATAAGCGAACTTCGGAGTCTGTTAGGGTTAATAAACTACTACGGGAAGTTTCTGCGTAATCTGTCCACAAGATTGGAACCGTTACACCGTTTATTGCGTTCAGAGTCGAAATGGGCGTGGTCTAGTGACTGTCAGAGTGTCTTGGATGAAGTGAAGAAGGAACTCTCTAGTGACAAAGTACTTGCTCACTATGATCCTAAGCTGAAACTGAGTTTAGCTTCTGATGCCTCCCCTTACGGCGTGGGAGCGGTCTTGTCACAGACTAGTACAGATGGGACTGAACGTCCTGTGGCATTTGCGTCGAGGTCACTGACTACAGCGGAACGCAACTATGCTCAGATTGAACGTGAAGCAGCCGGAATCGTGTTTGGTGTGAAGAAATTCCACAAATATCTGTACGGTCGAAAATTCCAACTCATCACCGATTCCGAGCCACTGACTGCAATCTTTGGTCCAAAGAAGGGTATACCGTCTCTTGCTGCACTCAGACTTCAACGATGGAGTTTGATTCTCATGGCGTATGACTATGACATCGTTTACCGTCGCACCTCAGATCATGGAAACGCTGATTTCTGTTCGAGGATGCCGAGTACTAGTACTAAGGACACTGCCCTTGGTGCAGAGCAACAAGTGAACTACTTCAGTCATGTGAATGATCTTCCTGTCACTGCAGAGGACATTGCTCAGGAGACTAAGAAGGATCCTGTTCTTTCGAAGATCTATATGTTTGCGCAGAATGGCTGGCCTGACGTACCATCTGAGAAGTCGGAGGATGAGTTCAAACCATACTTCAGAATTCGGAATGAGATTTCCTGTGACCAAGGTTGTCTAATGTGGGGTATGAGAGTTATAAGCCCACCGAAATTCCGTGTAACATTGGTTCGAGAACTGCATCATAAGCATCTTGGCATTGTCAGAACCAAGGCCCTCGCTAGGAGTTACTTTTGGTTTCCTAAGCTTGATGAGAAAATCGAGGACATGGTGAAGAGCTGTAGTGTTTGTCAGACGCTGAAGGCAGATCCGCCTCTGTCTCCTCTGTATCCATGGCGATACACTGACAAACCATGGTCCAGATTACATGCTGACTTTGGAGAGTACCGTCAGAAACACTATCTAGTTGTAGTTGATAGTTACTCGAAGTGGTGAAGATGAACACCACTACCGCAGAAAAGACTATAGAGGCATTCCGGAGCATATTCTGCACTCAAGGAATACCTGAGAAGCTCGTTACGAACAATGGTCCGCCCTATACATCTGAGGAATTTGAGAGATTCTGTGCTAGCAATGGCATCGAGCACATTCTGTCTCCACCATACCACCCCGCTACAAATGGGAAAGCGGAGAATGCTGTGAGAACTAAAAAAAGCATTTTCTGGACGATGAACAGAGTGGATTGTCCGATAGTCATAAGTTAGCTAACTTCCTGCTCACTTACAGATGCACGCCGAATTCTGTCACTGGTGTCACACCCGCTGAACTCTTGAACAAACGAAAACTTCGTACAAGTTGGGATCTTCTGAGACCTGATATGCGTAAATCAATCGAGAAGAAACAACAGAAACAGAAGGAACATCATGATGTTCGAGTTTACTTTCATGACTTTGAGAAGAATGAGATTGTCAGAGTGAAAAATTCCAGAGACAATGAGGTGAAATTTGTTCTGGGGACAATTCTCAAACGGCTAGGTCCGCTGCGCTATTTGGTTGCTGTTGCTGGTAAAGCCAGATTTGTTAATGCAGACCATATGCGTAAGACTAGTGAGGGGGATAGTAGTGACTCTCGTCAAGTGCCGAACTTTCATGATTATGATCGCTATCAAGTCTTGTCTGACTTAGCTACTTCTGAGCGACTGAACGATTCCAGTTTTCAAGAGACTGTAGAGACATTCAATTCTGCTGCTGTGGTTCCACCGCCAGAACCACAGACTCCCAAACCTAAGGCTGTCACCGCTAAGCCTGTCGAGAACAGAGGCATTGGGACTATGAGAGACTCGCATCCCGATGCAACTAACACACCTGTTAGACGCTATCCTGTGAGGGACAGAAAGCCCTCTGTGAAACTCAAGGACTATGTTACTGCGTAATCTGTCTAAGATTGGGTCTGTTTTTGAAATAGACTATAGTGCTCGGATGCACTGTTGACATTTGTGAAAATGTGGTAAAACTGATGTGAAATTGACATCAATCAGGATCAATATTCTGTTCTGTCAATACAATCATTCTATGTTTGCACTTTGTTTATGCATACTAACTGGTACAAGTAAACCTGTTAAAATCTGATTTCGTTACAGTCCATGTCACAACATGTAGGAATGAGTGTGTACATGTAATTCTAATTCCTGAGTCAATTATCTTTGAATATTCCTAGTATACACTAAGTTACAAATTCTGGTTGAGAGATTATATATTCCATGGTGGTTAGTAGCTTGGTTAAAGTTGAAGTAACAATTGGTTGAATAACTTCTACTGTATTTTGAAGTTGTGTGTTTTTACTTAAGATTGAGTTCAGTTGTTGAAACTAGAGAAAACACAAAATTGCCATTTGGGATATTATTTGGTTGATGGGTTAGGAGAACTAACTATTTAGTGTGGGGGACTGTGATGTATCCGCATTATTATGTAACAGCCTGTAATGTAACCTTATTTGTTATGCACGCATGCGCAGTGAAAATATATTGTGGAGTAATGGCAACCATGTTTCTTTTTCTGGGTTAATGACCTCCGCGAGAAATATGCAACACAATAAAGCCATAAAAATGCTAGGTCACCGCTGAAAAAAAGTTTTTCAATCGCTCCGTCAGACCATGTCATCAGAAAATGTCTAAAATCTGCCCTGTGCCCCGTTGACCTTTGACCTCCAATTTCACCACAGTGATGGCTTTTCCTACCATGATGCTATACACTGACTATCACGAGCCTAGGTTAAGCCGTTTAGAGTTGTGCCGCAATTCTGCATTTCCTCCCTATACCTTAAGTTAAGGAGCGAATGTTCCCCCTTCTTTTACACCTCTTGACCTTTGACCTTTGACCCCCAGCTTCGACATCATAACTCGTTTTGACGATCCCCTCCACAACGTCCCAAATATGGTGACCGTACGTTGTGCGGTTAAGATTTGTGCCCAACTGTTGACAGACGCACGCACGCACGGAAGATCATGCGATTCTACAAGCTGCATCTGACTATGTCAGATGAGCTAAAAAGCACCATTACCCAGCGTAATTATGGCATGTATTTTGTTTCATAATTCAATTTTTTGTTTTATGTTTGATTTTATCACATATAACATTGACGGATCGAATGCTTCGATTCACGGATCGAATGCTTTGATTCACGGATTGTATGATTCGATTCACGGATCGAAATATAGGAAAAGGAACGAGGTATATGAGGAGGGGAGAAGGTGGTACAGGAGGAAGGAGAGAAGGTAGAGGACGAGGGAGAAGGTAGTGGGGAAGGAGGGGAGAAGGGGTGGAGGTAGAAGAGGTAGAGGACGAGGGAAAAGGTAGTGGAGGAGGAGGGGGAGAAGGGGAAGAGGTCGAAAAGGGATACAGGAAGGAGGCCGAGGAGGAGGGTATAAAGTGGTGAAGGAAGAGGTAGAGGAGGGAGGAGGTCGAGGGAGAGAATGTGGTGGAGGGGAGGTGGAGTTGGGAGATAGGGGAGGGAGGAGGTAGTGGAGGGGGAGAAGGTAGAAGAGGGAGGAGGTCGAGGATGGTGGGAGAAGATGGAGGAGGTAGAGGAGAGGGAGAAGGTAGAAGAGGGACTAGGTAGAGGATGGTGGGAAAAGGTGGAAGAGGTAGAGGAGAGTGGGAGAATGTGGAGGAAGTAGAGGAGGGGGAGAAGCTGGTGGAGAAGAAGGGGGAGGAGGTGGTGGGGAAGGAGAAGGGGAAGAAGGGGGAGGAGGTAGAGGAGAGGGAGGTGGTGGAGGAGGAAGAGGGGGAAGAGGAGGAAGAGGAGGAGGTGGCGGAGGAGGAAAGGGAGAAAGTGGTGAGGGAGGGAGGGAGGGAGGGGGTCGAAGTGGTGAGTGAGTGAGAGAGGGAGGGAGGGATCGAGATGGTGAGTGAGTGAGAGGAAGGGAGGGAGAGAGGGGGTCGGGGGTTGAGGTGGTAAGTGAATGAGAGAGGGAGGGAGGGAGGGGGGAAAGAGAGAGGGAGGGAGTGATCGAGGCGTCTTGTGCTCACCGGCCGGCCCGGAGAATGCACAATACATTGTAAGCGGGCAAATCCCACACGCCAGGGAAGTGATGGCGATGCGGGCACGCAACCGTCATGGGGAATGTACAAAACAGAGACGGGAAGGCCAGCGGTCGGGCCCGAAATCAAAGTGAGCCGTGGAACGGTACAGAGCCGGCCGGCCGGAAAGCACGTAATTCCGTGAATCGAACCATTCGATCCGTGAATCAAACCATTCAATCCGTGAATCGAATCATTCGATCCGTGAATCAAAGCATTCGATCCGTGAATCGAATGATTCGATTCCAGAATCGTATGGTTCGATTCGCAGATCGAATGATTCGATTCCAAAACCGAATGGTTTGATGCCAGGATCGAATGGTTTGATTCTCTTTTCTGATATAAAATCAAATAATGTGAACATTTAAAACAGGGAATTATTGTCGATTTATTGCATATAACATATGATTAAATAATCAAATATTATATGCGATAAAGCAAATGTTATATGCAATAAATCAAATGTTATATGTGATAAATCGAATGTTATATGTGATAAAATCAACCATAAAACAAAAATCGAATTATCAAACAAGTGCCGCAGAGCGACAGCGCTCATCTCACGTCTACTGCGGTGACTCTGTGGTGGAGTGGTGGGATTCTAGTAAACCCTGTTAGTCCCAAATGTGTTCACATACGCGCCGAAACAGTGGAAGGCACAGGGTATCAGGAACCTTCTCGAAGGAATGTTCATTGGGATCGTTATGAAAGTTGCCACGAGATGGCGCGTACGTTTAAGTGTCTTAAGATTAAAGATGGAAGCTCCCATCGTACGTAGTAGCAACAGCTATTTGCAAGACATAACAGGTAAGCACTCATCCATTTACCTACGCAAGCCTACAGGCTGAAATAGAGAGCTGCCACCTGTAACTAATTAACGCATTGTACGTACACACGCACGCACGCATGTGTACGTGTCGCTGCATTTATGAGTGTTGAACGCAATCATACAAACGAAAATGTGGACACTATCACATCCCCCAGCACTCATGTAGACAGAGCTAGACGAGCCATATGGTTTAAATACAAGAGAGGCGTCAGTTTGGTTCCTATCGGTATGTGTCGCACAGTGTGATTGGTTTATGCTATGGTTGGCATGCTTGGTTTACACTGGAATTCATCAACATTTGCGTACGCAGGTGCTACGCTGCGTTGATGAATCGCACCTACGAGCTTTGCGTACGTGCTTCGTAGAAACTCGGTGTACGCAATACACTTTACGCAACGTTGATGAATCCGGCCCCAGGTGCGGCCGCGCGCGAAATTTTTTTCCCCACGAGAGTTCCGGACCCCAGCCAATCAGCGCACTCCATTCACTCGACTACCTCGAAGCAACAATGCAAAATTTATACAACCTAACCCTAACCCTAAAACTAACCCTAACCCTAACCCTAACACTAACTATAATACAACCAGGTCCGTCTTATATACGCACCATATATTACAAAACACTATCTGTGGTGGGTCCGGAACTCTCGTGGGGAAAAAAATTTCGCCGGCCGCGCGTCGCCACGATGGCGTCCCGGCGTCCCTTCGTCGCGTCCTCATATATAAATATTATCAGGAGTAGATAATATAGAAGATTCTTATCTTCTATTATCTACTCCTGATATTATGTATATATGTCGGCGGAATCAAGCAGTGAAATGCAGGGCAGGGTAAAAAGCTGGGTTTACACTGACGATTTTATGCAGGAGACTTGGCTTTTTTTTTCTTTCTACCAACCTCTCTATAAATATTCAAAGCGCTATCGCCGCGGCGCGACCGCGAGGCGGCAAACGTTTCAACATTTGACGCGTAGGTACGCGCGAGGCGACGCCGATACGAATTTTTGCATGTATTCCACGCCCTCCTGCTGGCGCCGTGGCGGTAGTCTCGTACGGTAGTCTGGCGCCGTGGCGGCCGCCTTAACGCGCGCTCGCGGCACGGTAACTCGAACAACGCCAGTAGCGCTGATATTACCCTAACCCTAACTCTAACCCTAACCATATCAGCTGCAGCTAGATAGTTACCAGGGTACGTTCCGGCAGTACCCTGGGGGACATAGACCACATGAGCGCCAGAAGCAACGTACGTGTAATATATCAGTAACCAAACCTATATATTTATTACTGTCCATCGAATGTCTCGATGGCCAACTCGCCGCACGACGCATGTGCATGTGTGCCTCGTGTTAATTGCGATTCGTGTTACGATTCGTGACGGTATGAGGTTAGGTGTGTGTATGTGTATGTGTATGTGTATGTGTTACGGACGGACGGACGGACGGACGGACGGACGGACGGACGATCATGCGATTCTACAAGCTGCATCTGACTATGTCAGATGAGCTAAAAACATGCCATACGTAATAAGCTATAAATATTGCACTACCGGAATATGCCACGAACGTACTACATATACTAACACACAAAAATATAACATAAATATTCTGAGTAAGAAAAACTACGCATATCTTTTTCCAATATGTTTAAGGGCACCCGTACGAAACACGCACATATATATATATATAACAGAGAAGACAACCACTGGAAGCAACGCTATATACACTAGTAACACTATAGAGTTGGGGATACAGATATATTGACAAAGGTGACAGATACAGTAAGATACATATATATATATATATATATATATATATATATATATGACGTAATATGTATATTTTGTATCCGAGTTGTGAAGCTCACCAGCGAGCTCAATCCTCCTGTGCATATACTCTATGGCACATTTCGTTTTTAATAACAGACGCACCGTTACATCATGTGTTTATAAAAAAATACGGGGAATGTCTGTACTATATTCACAGTTGTATATAAACATATAATTGCATAAAACTGGGTGTAACATAGGAATAACAGTAACGAAATCGACAAACGTATAAAAAGCATAGTATAATCGCGTATATATAGCCACTGTAATGTAGATACACGTATGGACATTTTACTTCACTTTATGCATTTTACTTTTTCTACAGGACACGAAAGTATAATTTACGAGTTGTAAAATAATGGAGCGTATTATACAGACACAGAACTAATACTCATCCACTTCTTCCCGTTTCGAATCGTTAAACCTCGGAGTAATCATTCTGAATCAGATCTGATCAGAATGATTACTCCAAGGTTAAACCTAAAGCAAAAAACAACGTCTACGCGAAGATCGCGTCCTTACCAATAAAAATAGCGAACGAAACGACTACGGTACAGTGCGCACTATATAAACAAACCTACACGCCACAAGGAGCGCACAATACGACCAAAAAATTGCTTGGTCGCGTGATCGTTTTCCTTCACTCCCGACACACTTGAACGTCGTTGGGTTACGAACCCCACCAGGGCGGGTTGTTTACGAACCCAAAAACTAGGCCACGTGTCACAGTGTGCGCGTCGATTGCGCAAACCCACAGAGTCTCACGGGCGCACCCCTCTCCCTTCCCCCGGAGTCTCATGCCCTCTCTTCCCCCAAGGAGTCTCAGCGCTTCTCCCCCACCACCACCTCCTCGTCTCCTTCTGCCTCCTCACGCCGTCTCCCTGAACAGCTTCTGCATCTTAAAGAAGCGACGCGCCAGCCCGTCGAAGGTGACGGCGCGGCGGGAGTAGCCGACGTCGGGCGTGCCGAACCGCCGCGCGACGACCTCCATCTGCTCGCCGTCGAGCTCGACGCAAGCGACGTCGAGCGACGCCAGCGCCCCCTGCACCGTCGCCAGCTCGAGCGTCGGGAAGGTGGTGCTGCGCAGTAGCAGCCAGAGCATCTCGACGGGCACGCAGACGGCGCGCGTGTTGCGGGCGTCGCCCGCTCGCTGGTTGACGCCCGCCAGCGTGAGCCCGTCCAGAGAGAAGCAGCGCATGAAATACGGCGGCGGCGACGACATCGGCGTCGGGGCGGCGGCGGTGACCTTCGCTGACGTCGACGGCGGCTCGTTCGGCGCTGACGATGTCGACGACTGCGGAGTCGTCGAACGTACGACAGCGGTGCTGGTGGGCTGTGTGTCTGTAGGTGCGGCGTCCTGCAGCTCTCTATGCGTTGTGGGAGGAACCTCTGTGTGTGCTGTGGGCTGCACCTCCATATGCGTGCTGGGCTGCACTTCTCTGCGTATGCTGGACTGCACCTCTGTCCCTGCAGCAGCGGCGAGAGGCGGTGTCTGACCGGCTCGGGAAGCCGCCTGCTCCAGCAGCTTCAGGGGAGTCGGTGGGTCCTCCTCCTCCTCCTCCTCCTCCTCCTCCTCGCCTTCCTCCTTCTCCGCTACACGCCGGACCTTGCTGTGGGGCGGCGCGGTCGGCCGGTCGTCGTTGCCAGCGCGGCAATACGCGGCGGCAGCAGCGACGACGACGTCCGGCAGTCGCTTCAGACGCACGCGGCATTCTCTCAGCCGCTCGCGACGAAATGCGTCCGCGCCGCCGCCGTTGCCACGGTTACCGACGCGCGAGTCTGACTTTTGATCGCCGCTCAAGTCTCGTTCGTTCGCGGGACTGGAGACTCTACCGGGTTCTCTAATGGTCGTCGTGGGGGTGGGGACTCTGCTTGTTGTCTGGGTGGGGACTCTACTTGTTGTGGGGGTGGGAACTCTAGTGTAATCTCTGGTTGTCGTGGGGGTGGGGACTCTGTTTGTCGTGGGGGTGGGGACCCTACTTGATTCTCTTGTTGTCGTGGGGGTGGGGACTCTACTTGAATCTCTGTTTGTCGTGGGGGTGGGGACTCTACTTGAATCTCTGTTTGTCGTGGAGGTGGAGACTCTA
>NW_014577882.1:27062-29242 GCF_000485595.1 Priapulus caudatus | reverse complement strand
ATAAGACGCATCGGAGCACGTGATTGTACAGGTAATGACACGACGTGATAGGCGCATCGCAACACGTGATTGTACAGGTAATGACACATGATAGGCACATTAGAACACGTGATTGTATATGTAATGGCACGTGATAAGACGCATCGGAGCACGTGATTGTACAGGTAATGACACGACGTGATAGGCGCATCGCAACACGTGATTGTATATGTAATGGCACGTGATAAGACGCATCGGAGCACGTGATTGTACAGGTAATGACACGACGTGATAGGCGCATCGCAACACGTGATTGTACTGGTAATGGCACGTGATAGATGCATCGGAACACGTGATTGTACTGGTAATGGCACGTGATAGATGCATCGGAACACGTGATTGTACTGGTAATGGCACGTGATAGACGCATCGGAACACGCGATGGCATGGGCACAAACACGTGTCACACGTAACAACTTGCGATGATACTTGCTGTAAAAACACGCACGTACGTGCGGGTACGACATAGTTACGCCACCAGTAAATGAAAAGATAAAATTGTAATCACCCCCAGTCGTAACGTCAATTCCCGCGTGCTTGTGTCAGTTGAAGCGCACCGGCAGATAGATACAATAATGTAATCCAACAAGAGTAGTTTATAACCAACCCTTGTTGGGTTACATTAATGTAGCTATCCGTCAGCCGATGACAGGGCAAAGGTCGCCGAAGACTACCCGTAATAAACTCGATCAATTCTCTAATTCTAAATTCTTCCATTCGAAATCAGAACAACGACGGTTCAACCTCTGACGTTGCTGCCACCCGTCTTATATATCGCTACACCTATTCCACAGACTATGGTCTCAAAGTACGTGCATGAACATAACGGTTCGTCATCCGCCGAATGTCTAAATTGCCTTTTCGCCCCCCGAGGCCAAATGGTTCAATTCGAATTTCCGCCACCCAACTCGCTTGTTTGCATTCACGGCGCGTCTCAATTACAAATTCTACCCAATATATATATATATATATATGAGGACGCGGCCAGGGGATGCGACGTCTCCGCGGCGAGCCGTGGGTGCGACGACGGCGGCGGCGCGTACAAAGCAGACGACGGAGGCGGACGCCGAGGCTCGTACGCAAGGGGGGCGACGGCGGGCAGGGGGTAGATTCATCAAGCTGCGTACGCAAAATATTTTGCGTAAATCTTGTGTACGCAATCGACGTTGCTTAGTTGCGATTCATCAACACAGCTATTTAGTAAATTTGCGTACGATTTCGCGTACGCAAGCGAGGCCGTTTTAGGTGCGATTCATCAAGCTAAAATTTACGTAAACCTTTGCGTAACTTTACACGAGCTGACGAGGTGCCGTAAACCACTCGAAATTTCCGCAGGTGTTTCCAGCATACCGCAGCATACATTATTTTATTGAGAAAACATTATAAAATTACTACTCAACTAAAAATTAATAAATAATTACCATACTACGCAGACAGGAGGCGCCTTTGACGCTTCTTTTGTCATAGCTTGGCATTGTTTTCGTTATAAGCGAGTTCGTAGTTAGCCGTGTACGTGCACACGCACGCACGCACACGTGCACAAGCACGCATGCACGTGTACGTGCACACGCACGCACGCCCGTGTACGTACACACGCACGCACGCACGCACGCACGCACGTACGTGTACGTGCACACACACGCACGCACGTGCACATGCACGCACGCACGTGCACACGCACGCACGCACGTGTACGTACACACGCACGCACGCACGTGTACGTGCACACGCACGTACGTGTACGTGCACACACACGCACGCACGTGCACATGCACGCACGCACGTACGCGCGCCCGTGTATGTACAAACGCACGCACGCACGTGTACGTGCACACGCACGCACGCACACGTGCACAATCACGCACGCACGTGTACGTGCACACGCACGCACGCCCGTGTACGTACACACGCACGCACGCACGCACGCACGCACGTACGTGTACGTGCACACACACGCACGCACGTGCACATGCACGCACGTACGCACGTGCACACGCACGCACGCACGTGTACGTACACACGCACGCACGCACGTGTACGTGACACGCACGCATACACGCACGCACGCACGTGTACGTGACACGCACGCATACACGCACGCACGCACGTGTACGTACACACGCACGCACGCACGCACGTGT
>NW_014577882.1:21708-27052 GCF_000485595.1 Priapulus caudatus | reverse complement strand
ATATATATATATATATATATATATATATATATATATATATGACGTAATATGTATATTTTGTATCCGAGTTGTGAAGCTCACCAGCGAGCTCAATCCTCCTGTGCATATACTCTATGGCACATTTCGTTTTTAATAACAGACGCACCGTTACATCATGTGTTTATAAAAAAATACGGGGAATGTCTGTACTATATTCACAGTTGTATATAAACATATAATTGCATAAAACTGGGTGTAACATAGGAATAACAGTAACGAAATCGACAAACGTATAAAAAGCATAGTATAATCGCGTATATATAGCCACTGTAATGTAGATACACGTATGGACATTTTACTTCACTTTATGCATTTTACTTTTTCTACAGGACACGAAAGTATAATTTACGAGTTGTAAAATAATGGAGCGTATTATACAGACACAGAACTAATACTCATCCACTTCTTCCCGTTTCGAATCGTTAAACCTCGGAGTAATCATTCTGAATCAGATCTGATCAGAATGATTACTCCAAGGTTAAACCTAAAGCAAAAAACAACGTCTACGCGAAGATCGCGTCCTTACCAATAAAAATAGCGAACGAAACGACTACGGTACAGTGCGCACTATATAAACAAACCTACACGCCACAAGGAGCGCACAATACGACCAAAAAATTGCTTGGTCGCGTGATCGTTTTCCTTCACTCCCGACACACTTGAACGTCGTTGGGTTACGAACCCCACCAGGGCGGGTTGTTTACGAACCCAAAAACTAGGCCACGTGTCACAGTGTGCGCGTCGATTGCGCAAACCCACAGAGTCTCACGGGCGCACCCCTCTCCCTTCCCCCGGAGTCTCATGCCCTCTCTTCCCCCAAGGAGTCTCAGCGCTTCTCCCCCACCACCACCTCCTCGTCTCCTTCTGCCTCCTCACGCCGTCTCCCTGAACAGCTTCTGCATCTTAAAGAAGCGACGCGCCAGCCCGTCGAAGGTGACGGCGCGGCGGGAGTAGCCGACGTCGGGCGTGCCGAACCGCCGCTCGACGACCTCCATCTGCTCGCCGTCGAGCTCGACGCAAGCGACGTCGAGCGACGCCAGCGCCCCCTGCACCGTCGCCAGCTCGAGCGTCGGGAAGTGGTGCTGCGCAGTAGCAGCCAGAGCATCTCGACGGGCACGCAGACGGCGCGCGTGTTGCGGGCGTCGCCCGCTCGCTGGTTGACGCCCGCCAGCGTGAGCCCGTCCAGAGAGAAGCAGCGCATGAAATACGGCGGCGGCGACGACATCGGCGTCGGGGCGGCGGCGGTGACCTTCGCTGACGTCGACGGCGGCTCGTTCGGCGCTGACGATGTCGACGACTGCGGAGTCGTCGAACGTACGACAGCGGTGCTGGTGGGCCGTGTGTCTGTAGGCGCGGCGTCCTGCAGCTCTCTATGCGTTGTGGGAGGAACCTCTGTGTGTGCTGTGGGCTGCACCTCCATATGCGTGCTGGGCTGCACTTCTCTGCGTATGCTGGACTGCACCTCTGTCCCTGCAGCAGCGGCGAGAGGCGGTGTCTGACCGGCTCGGGAAGCCGCCTGCTCCAGCAGCTTCAGGGGAGTCGGTGGGTCCTCCTCCTCCTCCTCCTCCTCCTCCTCCTCCTCCTCGCCTTCCTCCTCCTCCGCTACACGCCGGACCTTGCTGTGGGGCGGCGCGGTCGGCCGGTCGTCGTTGCCAGCGCGGCAATACGCGGCGGCAGCAGCGACGACGACGTCCGGCAGTCGCTTCAGACGCACGCGGCATTCTCTCAGCCGCTCGCGACGAAATGCGTCCGCGCCGCCGCCGTTGCCACGGTTACCGACGCGCGAGTCTGACTTTTGATCGCCGCTCAAGTCTCGTTCGTTCGCGGGACTGGAGACTCTACCGGGTTCTCTAATGGTCGTCGTGGGGGTGGGGACTCTGCTTGTTGTCTGGGTGGGGACTCTACTTGTTGTGGGGGTGGGAACTCTAGTGTAATCTCTGGTTGTCGTGGGGGTGGGGACTCTGTTTGTCGTGGGGGTGGGGACTCTGTTTGTCGTGGGGGTGGGGACTCTGTTTGTCGTGGGGGTGGGGACTCTGTTTGTCGTGGGGGTGGGGACCCTACTTGATTCTCTTGTTGTCGTGGGGGTGGGGACTCTACTTGAATCTCTGTTTGTCGTGGGGGTGGGGACTCTACTTGAATCTCTGTTTGTCGTGGAGGTGGAGACTCTACTTGATTCTCTGTTTGTCGTGGGGGTGGGGACTCTACTTGAATCTCTGTTTGTCGTGGGGGTGGGGACTCTACTTGAATCTCTGTTTGTCGTGGGGGTGGGGACTCTACTGGGATCTCTGTTTATTGTAGGGGTGGAAACAATACTGGAATCTCTGTATATTGTGGGGGTGGGGAATATACTGACACCTCTGTTTGCCATTAGGGTGGGGACTATATTTGATTCTCTGACTGTCCTGTGGGTGGGAACACCGGTGGCTTCTCCCGCGGGGGACAGGGCGAGGCGGCTACCAGACTCTCCCGTCCCCGCCGAGGCAATGCGCTGCCCGTGTGAGTCGACACGACCTGCCGCGGTGGCGCCCCCGCGTGGCGAGACCATCGGCGCGCGCTCCCGCCGCGCGTCAGACGAATCCGAGTCGTCGTTGTCGTCGGAGATCACGATCGGCGCGTCAGCGTTCTGGCAGCGTGCCCGCGCCGCCAGGGGTCGCTGCCGGTCGTCCTCGCGCAGCAGGTTTCGGATGAGCGGACTGCTGATGATCGCTGAGGAAGCGACCAGGGGATGCGGCGTCTCCGCGGCGACCCGCGAGTGTGACGACGACGGCGGCGGCGCGTACAAAGCAGACGACGGAGGCGGACGCCGAGGCTCGTACGCAAGGGGGGCGCCGGCGGGCGGGTTCGGCCGCGCGTCGCCACGATTGCGTCCCGGCAGCGCCACGATTGGCGAGACGCGCGGGGTGCCGGCGGCACCACCACTATACGGGTATCCGTTGGTGTTTGGCGGTGCGGCAACGCGTGGCGGGGTGCCGCCATAGTACCCCTGCCCCGGCGGCGGCGGCGCTCCCTGGTGCCGGCCGCCGTACGGCCGCCCCGCCGTACCCGGGAAGCCCTGCTGCGTCGGCGAAACGACCGCGGCTGCCGTCGGCGACGGTGCGAGCCCGCTGTCCGGGGTCGCGAGGTCGCGCTCCTCCCCCTGCGTCTGCGCGGCGGCGGCGGCGCCATCTACGTCGCCTCCCTGCACGAACGCTCGCAGGTCGGCAACGACGCGCGACAGCTGCCCGCCCGGGTACGCGTGCACGTGCACGAGCCGGCGCACGTCGCCGACGGCGACCGCCTGCGTCGGCTCCGACGTCGAGAAGTGCGTCGCGATGCCGACCGCGGCGCAGACGAGCGCCAGGTGGCGGCACTCCTCGTCGGCGAGCAGCACGGTGAGCTGGCGCAGCTTCTGCAGCTGCGGGTGCGTGTTGACGCACATCGACAGGATGAAGTCTCCCGCGGCGCGACGCACCATCGGCGCCACCGTGAACCGGTCGAGGCGCACCCACGTGATCGTGCCCTCGCCCACGACGCGCGCCGCCGCCGCCGTCGTCGGGGGCGCCGCCACCGCCGGGGGCGGCGCCGCCGCGGAGGAGGCGGCGATGCGCTTGACCGTGTCGCAGAAGCGTGTGACGTCGGCCATGCGCGCGACGCCGTCGGTGGCGCGGAACGGCATCGAGCCGTAGCGGTGCTCGCAGTGACCGTTGATCTCGTTGAGCAGGTCCGCCTCGGCGATCGTCGCGGGGTGCTGCGGCAGCGCCTGCGTGCGGTTCGCCGCGTTCAGCTGCTCCAGCTCGTAGCCGGCGCGCAGCAGCTCGTCCTGCATCACGCGCACCGACAACATCTCGACCGCGGCGCGTCCGGCCGCCGTCTGCTGCCGCCACAGATGCGGAACGTCGATGGCCAGCAGCTTCGTCCAGCCGAAGTGACCGCGTCGGCTGTGCTCGTCGCACAACGCGTCGAAGCCGTTGCCGGCAGGGGGCGCCGCCGTCGAAGCCGTCACCGGCGCGCCTGGTGGAGGCTTCGTCGTCGAGAGGCGAGCGTCCATCTTCATGTCGTCGGCGCTGAGGCGGAGGATGATTGGTCGCTGGAGGCCTGCAAGCTGCAACATGTGATTGCGTAGCGGTAATGGCACGTGATAGACGCATCAAAACACGTGATTATATACTGGTAATGGCACGTGATAGGCGCATCGCAACACGTGATTGTACAGGTAATGACACGTGATAGGCACATTAGAACACGTGATTGTATATGTAATGGCACGTGATAAGACGCATCGGAGCACGTGATTGTACAGGTATTGACACGACGTGATAGGCGCATCGCAACACGTGATTGTACTGGTAATGGCACGTGATAGATGCATCGGAACACGTGATTGTACTGGTAATGGCACGTGATAGACGCATCGGAACACGCGATGGCATGGGCACAAACACGTGTCACACGTAACAACTTGCGATGATACTTGCTGTAAAAACACGCACGTACGTGCGGGTACGACATAGTTACGCCACCAGTAAATGAAAAGATAAAATTGTAATCACCCCCAGTCGTAACGTCAATTCCCGCGTGCTTGTGTCAGTTGAAGCGCACCGGCAGATAGATACAATAATGTAATCCAACAAGATTAGTTTATAACCAACCCTTGTTGGGTTACATTAATGTAGCTATCCGTCAGACGATGACAGGGCAAAGGTCGCCGAAGACTACCCGTAATAAACTCGATCAATTCTCTAATTCTAAATTCTTCCATTCGAAATCAGAACAACGACGGTTCAACCTCTGACGTTGCTGCCACCCGTCTTATATATCGCTACACCTATTCCACAGACTATGGTCTCAAAGTACGTGCATGAACATAACGGTTCGAGCGGCGTCATCCGCCGAATGTCTAAATTGCCTTTTCGCCCCCCCCCCCCCGAGGCCAAATGGTTCAATTCGAATTTCCGCCACCCAACTCGCTTGTTTGCATTCACGGCGCGTCTCAATTACAAATTCTACCCAATATATATATATATATATATATATGAGGACGCGGCCAGGGGGATGCGACGTCTCCGCGGCGAGCCGTGGGTGCGACGACGGCGGCGGCGCGTACAAAGCAGACGACGGAGGCGGACGCCGAGGCTCGTACGCAAGGGGGGCGACGGCGGGCGCGGCACGGCGGGGACGGCGGGGACGGAAGGTGCGGCCGCGCGTCGCCACGATGGCGTCCCGGCGTCCCTTCGTCGCGTCCTCATATATAAATATTATCAGGAGTAGATAATATAGAAGATTCTTATCTTCTATTATCTACTCCTGATATTATGTATACTAGCAG
>NW_014577882.1:10600-20076 GCF_000485595.1 Priapulus caudatus | reverse complement strand
TAGATAAGTATATCCCGTAAAACTCAGCAAACTCGTTGTGACTTTATCTTTTAAAGATAAAAACTCCCAGCGAAGTGACACAGATAAGGTTAAATATTTCATGTAACTGAGAAAGAAAACCACTGCCCTGTAGCAACAGAAGACTGGCAGAATGTGCTACTGCGCACTGACTACTGACTATGTGTCACGTACGGTGGTACGTCAATAAGCAGAGTTGGAGCAGGGTGTAATCTGGCAGTTATAGGGGGGGTGATTCGAGACGTAAAGCACCATCTGAGTGAGGATTACGATTTTTGTTTGAGCCAGAAACCATCTATCCAGACGTGTGATTATGATATAGTATCATACGGCGCAGCTCAAGAGAAGCAGTGTAATTCCCCGTGTATTGATTGGGATCTGCTGTAACGCACGCAATATATACATACACGAATAGCATTTTTACGAATGTTATTGACTTATATTAATACTTAACATTTTTTTAAATTTTTTATGCTCAGCCAGAACCAATCTCCCAGACGTGTGATTCTGCGAATAGTAGTCTTCAGTTAGCGCGATTCGAGTGGCAAATCAGGCGAGCAAAGCGAAGCAACAAACAGCAGCACCAGCGCGCACACAGCACACCACACAAGAGTTAGGCCAAATTAATAGTATACGAGGTCTAGTGTCGGCCGAAGTCAAGCAGTGAAATGCAGGGGAGGGTAAAAAGTGGGGTTTAAACAATGACGAGGTTAGGCCGAATTTTTATCGCTAGGAGATTGCTTTTTTCGTGTTCTGACCAAGCATGTCTATACAATATTCAAGCGCCTCTCCCGCCGTCGCCGCCGCGACCGCGAGGCGGCAGAACGCTCTTCAACATTTGAGCGGCGTAGGTACGCAGGCGAGGCGACGGCCGCATACGAATTTTTTGCATGGTTCCACGCCCTCCTGCTGGCCGGCGTGGCGTAGTCTCGTAACGGTAGTCGGCGCCGTGGCGGCCGCCTTAACGCGCCGCTCGCGGCACGGTAACTCGAAAACGCAAGTAGCGCTGATCAATACCCTAACCCTAGACCGTAAACCCTAACCCTCATATCAGCTGGGCAGGCTGAGATAGTTTACCAGGGTACGTTCCGGCAGTACCCTTGGGGACATAGACGCACATGAGCGCCAAGAACAACGTCACGTGTAATACTATCGTAACTCAAAACTATAATATCTTATTAGAGAGAGAGAGAAAGAGAAAAGGGAGGAGGGTGGTAGTGTAATAAACGTGGTATAACGTGAGATTCGGTTTGAAGGGCGTCCGTAATTCGGCGAATTGACTGTATATGTTCATATACACATTAACTGACATCATAACTGAAAGCAAACACAGAGGCTGTGTCGGTATTGTCATGGGAATAGCATAAAAACTAGCTGGCTTCAGTAAATATATAACTTGTTATCGGAAGTCTTAAGCGACATCCCACAAGCATTAATAAATGTATTATGATATTTGCCTATTGCTTATTATTACTGCCTTTTTCAAATGCGAAATCTGAACGAATAGATGTTACAAGCCAGTCTATACCGCATTACTTCGCCCGCCGAAACTTCAACTTTCGAGACTCCAGAAAAATAACTCCATAATAATACTTTGGCTTGCGATACGGCAGATGTCACCGTCGGTTTGTTAATTAATGACGAGGTAGCATCGCTCGCCGAAATGCCATAGACTTGAGTCTATCTCTTTGGATTGCGAGTATATATGGGCGAACGGACAAGGACGAGGCTGACTAGGTGTTAAGGGCATTCTGCTGCGCTCATGCCCATGCCCGTAGGACGGTACATGACATTGGGGGGAGGGAGGGGGTCAATGGGTTATAACCACGCTCGCGAATCTGCGAGGCGTATAGCGCCGAAAAGGGGGTGTGTGGTCTGGAAGAGGGGTTTACCCCTTCCAGAATAGAACATTTTTGCATTTTCAATATTGAAATGACGCTTTCTCGTGCATTCTGGCATTGCAAATGTTACATTATACATGCATGCTGGGAGAAAAGAATGAAATGTGCATGAATGATATGTGACAAACTGTTATATACATACTTAATGTATGTGACTGTGATACTGAATGTTACAGTGTGCACTTGTACAAAACAAATCAATGTATTACTGTTGAAAACTGTTTTTAGTTATTTTTGGACAATTGATAATGGCTGCGTATTAATAAATTAAACAAATTTCTGGAAATTATTGGGGGACAGGCGCCCCCTTGCCCCCCCCCCCAGTTCCTACGGGCTTGCTCAAATCCACTAAAATCGTCGGTGTAGGGCCGTGGGCATTGGTCAGAGGAAACTCGGACTAGAGTTACGTGCGATCAATCTCAGATCGCCAAATGGAATTTGCCTTGTCATCGTCGTCTATTGTGCTGTCGTCTAAAATATTGGCGTGTCATCGTTATCCACCATAATAACTCTTCCATGCATGGCGACATTCCCACACCGGTTTCGCGGCCACAACCGGTTCGCAGGTCAGGTTCTGCTAGGACGTGTCACCAAAACGACACCCCCACAGCAGAACAGATTATGTTGCCGCCAAATAAGGCAATCACCCGTTGCTTTGTGACACGTCGATGTTGCTGAGACTCACCAGATTGCGATAAAGATTAGCGTTGTTACTCACTCCAGGGCAGATGTTCCTTTCCTTATTTGTAATCATCGGCAGTTAACGACTTCGCTGCTAGCACTAGCAGCTTATGGCTAAGCACAACGCTCGCTTTTGCACAATGAAGAGGTAGGTAGATTGGCTCACAACAAGCCATATATGCATTGTCTACGCACATCGAACGACAACCTGCTCGCTAACAATGATATATATAATGGCTATGAGTATGGACAATGACGCAGCATGGTCTGTGTGTATAATAATATATGTAGGTGACGCGGTGCTGCGGTTGTACGATCGCCCTATGCTACATTTAATATTGCACTAGCCACAAATATTAAGACTGACTGTACAACAAACTCTCGCGCATCCCTAAACTATTGATCGGCACAATACAGTAATCATATTATACAACTTTTAAAGCTTTATTATCTTTATTCTATGCACGCAAACGTCATACACACCGAAATTCATTACGTACATTCACATATTTTCCATTATACGGGTAATATAACTATACCATGAAATCAGCCATACAAATATGATTAGGCCAAAACAAAATATATGTGTGGTTACCGTTACAATACATGCCGAAAAAAATAGGGTAGGTAGGTAGGGAAAACATTTTATTTTCTTGAAATATTTTATTTACGAACCATGTCTGAAGGATGTGCGTTGTGCCTTTTGAAGCAGGAACTGTCCAATTCATTTTTTTTTTACTTTAAAGAAAATTGACAAAATGTTTAGGGTCGCTGGGAATAAATAGGGTCGGTCGGGAAACCGTAACCACACCTATTTTTTGTTTTGCCCTTAACTGTAATTATACAACCCAGCCTAGTTCACAGTAGGTATATGTAGACAGTAACATCCCAGTTGGCCTACTCCAATTTCGTCTATACTCTCAGAATCTGCAATATTCCCATTTCGCCTACTCCCATTGTGCTACTGTATTTTCTATTTTTGTCAAGTTGTGTTATCATTTTTTGTACCTATGTTTTCTTCTGGTTCCTGTAGTCTATGTATGCCAATCAAAACCACATTTTATTATTTATTTAAATGATTATTTAGTGAACAAACCGATCGTAGATGAAACGGGAATGGGGTAGATTTTGAGCGTAGACGAATTGGGAGTAGGCGAAATGGGTGTATTGCCGCCAACTGGGATGTTACCATTTGAGCAAGCCATCATGTAGGCATAACACGAAATCCTGTGACTTCTTGTTAAGTACTGTGTCTTTCTTCTACTGATCCTGATTAGTCTACTGATTAGTGTGGATTCCACTATATAAGAAATCTCATGTGGATGCCATTCAAAAGTAATATTTGACACGTATATATGTCTATTTATTAGACAATTTGAGAGTAGATTAAGTTGAAATTTGGTACATTTTCATGCTACCGTATTTTCTATTTTTGTCAATTGTGTTCTCATTATTTGTACCTACGTTTTCTTCTGGTTCCTGTAGTCTATGTATGCCAATCACGGTTTATTCCCGGTTGGTCTACCAGCCTAAAAATTACTTTTTTTACGAGAGCTCTTTTTTGATTTTGTATGAAAAAAAAGAGCTCTCGTAATTTTTTTTACGGGAGCTATTTTAGGCTTGGCCAGAGCTAATTTTTCATAGCATGATTTTGTTAAAATTTTCATAATTTTGATGCACTGACTCTAATCTATCATCTAATCTATCATTCATCAGCATTCAGCACTCAGCACCAGTATCAGACTATCAGTGTTAAGAAATCGTCAACAAATTACATTCGATCAGATTTTTTAAAATCTCATTTCACTCGACTAAGAAACCAATCGCATTCTTATTCAATTTCATTCACACAGACAGACATGCACTACACAGTACACATAGTCAGGTAACATGACAAAGACAGGAAATCAATAATTATAATCATGGTAATGATGGTATGGTTATTTTCAAGTTTCTTTTTTTTACTTCATTTCTTTTCATCTTTCAACCTTTTTTTTTACATCGACTGAGCAATTTCAGAACTTCAGAGAGAGTTTTTAGTTACTTTAAGTATGTTAAAAAAAACTTGTACTGGAATCTCTAGGAATGCTGAGAGCTTCTGGGTAAGGTGTTACTTTCGTTTTCCTCCTCCCCAGTCCACGGTACCCCCCATGCATAAATCAATGCTGCCGCACATCCGCAAAGTTACAAGTGCCTAGAATCCTTTTAAGTATATACAGTTTACATTGCTGCTAGATATCTAACTGAATAAAAATAGTTCACTTTCTACAAATCAGTGACGAATTAAGTTAACAGCTTTGATTACGTGCGTGTCAGGTGTCACTGGTCGTGCCCTCACTCCCCACGGTAACCCCTGCGATATAAAAACTTATTGTTATGCGGTCATAAAAACACTGGGCTGCGCTACATGCTGCAATCGATTTCTTAGACTGTCGCGAGTTTTTGTTCGTGTGGCGAATCATGCGTTGAGGGAGTTCATGCAGCTCTAGATCTTTTGGATACTCTGTCTAGTTTGAGGAACGGGTCGTATTATGCGCTCCCGTTTACAAGTCTGTTTAAACTGCCGTTGTGCTAACCGTAGTATTTCAGCGTAATATGAGGGGAAAAAGTGCCGGTCAGGAGGACCGGGAGTTTCGTAGAGATGGTGGCCCGAGCAAAAACTTGGTGGGCTCGGGCCTCCGGGTCGGAACTAATTTCGAACGTTGCCGGCGGCACGGGAGCGATTTTTTCTCGTATCTTCCAAAATTTTCGCTCTCGTAATTGTTGTTACCAGAGCGCTTTGAAAGCTGACGGGAGCGAAATCGCTCGCCGCTCCCCTGTATTTTTTTCGCTGTGGCCTACTCCCATTCCGCCTACGACAAAATTCCCAGTTGGCCTACACCCATTTCGCCCACTCCCAATTCGTCTACGCTCAAAATATACCCCATTCCCATTTTGACTGCCATCGGTTTGTTCACTAAATAATCATTTATAAATAAATTATGGTTTTGATTGGCATACATAGACTACAGAAACCAGAAGAAAACATAGGTACAAATAATGAGAACACAACTTGACAAAAATAAAAAATACAGTAGCATAAAAATGTAGACGAAATGAGAATATTGCCGATTGTGAGAGTAGACGAAATGGGAGTAGAGGCCAACAGGGATGTTACCGCCAATCACAACCATATTTTACATTTATAAATGATTATTTAGTGAAGAAATTGATAGTAGACGAAATGGGAATGGGGTAGATTTTTAGTGTAGACGAAATGGGAGTAAGCCAACAGGGAATTTTACTATAGACGAAGTGGGAATTTCGCAGTAGGCAAAATGGGAGTAAGCCAACTGGGCATAAACCATTCTTGCAGGGTGTGCTACACCAGAAGTGCACGACAACTCTGTCCAGGTGTGGTGAAGATATGCATTTATCAGTCTTCCTAACGAGTAGTGATGTATGTGAGTAACATGAAATATATATACCGGTACATACATATATATATATATATATCAAGAGCTAATAATACGATTTTGACATGTTATACATCTCATTTGGTTTGTTGGACCATATCAACCTTATGCTGCGTGATAACCTTAGCTTACATAATAATAAACGTTTACATGATGAGTTTTTTTTACACTTGACATTTATGCTCGCACTGAGGATGGGTGTTGCATGTCACCACGAGTTCAAGTAATGTCAATAGCACGAGTACACGCTAGCGGTTTTACTGCTTATCACACAACCTTGGTATCGAAATTGAAATCATGCCCGAGGGCACTACTGGATATAAAAAATGAGAATCATTTATCATTCCACTTACACATACTTCGTGGTGTAAAATCTGCTGTGGATTCTACTGAAACTGATATGTACGTAAGTCACGTAAATTTCTGCATTGTTTTCTGTGTGCTACAAGTATGTTGGCTATATATATTGTAGACGCGTAATGCGCACCACACTGTCCACACACAGAAGTTGTATGAATCACTGTAAGAAAACTAGAGAGAAGACAAAGACAAGAAACAACGAGAAAAGCATGATTTACTCAGAATCTGATAGATAAGAAATACAAATTTCTCTCTGTGAAGCTCTACAAGAACACTTAGAAGTACATATAGCGTACAAAGTGGTGCGCTCCACTATTTATGCGACCCCGTTGGCCAATGACCGCATCATCCCTGCCACGTCACCAAAATAATTTGTAGCGCCTACTCCGTCCAATCGGCCCAACCAAATAAGGTGGAGGAAAAGCGTTTCTCATTTCTTATGGCGATGCCAATCCGAACCCGACCATGAGACAACGATCAAAAGATTGTTTGTCAGTGGGGATACCTGTTAGTCGCTACTACAGTCAACTCCGCAGTCGTCGTTTTGGAACTGCTGTTGAGCAACTCCTAGCAATCCTGAGATCTGTCTCTGTGGTCGCTCAGCTGGTCGGTTCTTCAATGCTATCTCGTGTGCTTTCTAAACAACCCGCGACCGCCCGTGATTCACACGAGCGATTCACACATTCGCATCAATATTATTTTCCTCGGTTATGAAATTCCTTGAGTATGAAATTTCCTTGCTTACAATATGTACCGACAGGACAACTATATAAAAGATCACCATGTATTTTATCGGTGTTTTGTAGGAAACTAATTTCTACAACACAAACCATGCAGAGCGTCACCGTCATTATAGGCGAGCGATTGTCAATCGGTCCACATCCGCGCAGAGCCACACTGATTAGATGGCTAGCGACATGTAGATTATTATTAGAACAAGAACAAGAAATCTGGCGCCCACCTGCGCCCCACGTTGGCGCTTTCTCAGACCCGGTGGCGCCCCCTTACAACAATTCGGCACCCCCTGCACCTACTGCATGGCGCCCCCCTCTCACATGGGGCTAGGGTATATAAGGAGAAGAGAACACGGTGAAAAGCACAATTTTTCAGCTGTGAAAGAACTTGTTAGAAAAACTTGACGAAGACTATACCACAAGTCGAAACTATAGTCGTTCATTGTTATTGTTAATTAACTTAATTAGTGTAGCATATACTCAACACAACTTTTATGTAAAATGGCATCATCTAACCAGCAAATCAAATCCACGTGGGGTTTTTGTGTATAATTATAATTTATATCCTTGGTAGTTATATCTATAATTTCATGAATTTAAAATTCATTGTAACAGTAATACAGTATATATATATATATATATATATATATATATATATATATCTGAAATTATCTAAATAAAACACACACACTCTGGTAATGGAATAATTAAAAAACAGCAGTCCGGTATTATTTATATAGTCATAAATAATGTCGACTAGACATTTTACTGTATTAATTACGTCATGCTTTCAGCGACTGAAATTTTCAACAACGCTATATATAAATTACAGTTTACTGTTTATACTTACGTGTCTCATCGATTCACACTGCGACTTGAGTCTTCTTGCACCTATATAGTTTTTAATACAGCGTCGCACGCAATGTACAGTCTTTCTCTCTCTCTCTCTCTCTCTCTCTCTCTCTCTCGCTGTACGCGCATAGATGAGTCAATAGGGCCGTAAAAAACAGTCCGCAGCGCAATCCGTTATTACCGCGGTGCATTCGTCACACTGCGGTGCGGCGTCTGCGCGATATTCGCGATTGTCGACGAGCGTCGGAGCGTGTGTACACACGCATGGGCGGCGCGCTCCCAGATATACCTACTTATATAGTCGACGATATGACGAGGGAGCGTCTCTGCCGCGCACCCTGCTGGTTAGCGTTATCAAGCTGCTCTGCTTATCACGATGCAGTCGCGCCGCTCTTGCAGCCGAAACGCGCTGACATGCATGCGTGCATGCGCGATCGCAAAGTAGGTCATGCGAATACAGTGCGCACGTCCGGAGCAGCTGGCACGCAGCCAATTCCACGTCGGCGGTGGGTGTGCGTGTCTGCGCTTCGCTGCGTTCCTATTTGCGGTGCTGCGATGCGTGACAGGACGCAGGGTAGACAAAGCAAACACGACAGCAGGGACGCAGGCACTGGTGCAATTACGGGCGCGGTGAGGGAGCATCTCAATAGCAGTTATTCACGGTCGCTCGGGGGCGCGCTTGCACAGCAATCGAAGTCACAGCTCGCGCAGTATATCCGGTTCCGTATACACACTGTGAGTTGTTTGCATTGGAATGCGTGGCGGTAGTACTAATCCAAAGACAAACATTCTCTAGCTCGTACATTGATTGCTGCAAAAACTGCAAAAGTACAGTATAATTATTTCGAGGCGTTGCACGATACGTACTGGCGCGTATGGCTCGTCACGCTAAACACCGGAGTGGACTCGCGCATGACTGATTTATGAGGGTGTTGCTATCCCCCGGGCGTGGAGGGACGGTCACGTGATACAGTTAACGTATACATCAAAATTATTACTCATCCGCGGTAACCGTAACTCCAACACCTTTAACGCTAACCCTAACACTTCACATATATATATCGGAGCGCTTTATATAGGGGGTGTGATCCACAAAAATTAATCTATGGTGTGGGGACAGATATCATGATGCAAAAACTCTAACCCTAACCCTAACCCTAACCCTAATCCTAACCTTAACCCTTACCCTAACCCTAACCCTAACCCTAACCCTAACCCTAATCCTAACCCTAACCTAATACTAATACTAATACTAATACTAATAATATTAATCTTAATACTAGTGCTGCCACGTTGTGGTGTCCCTCCACGCCCGGGGGATAGCATTACGGGTAATGCTATCCCCCGGGCGTGGAGGGAGGTGACCGCAATGTGGCAGCACTAGTGTTAGGATAGTGTTAGGATTAGGGTTAGGGTCAGGGTTAGGGTTAGGGTTAGGGTTAGGGTTAGGGTTAGGGTTAGGGTTAGGGTTAGGG
>NW_014577882.1:7576-10575 GCF_000485595.1 Priapulus caudatus | reverse complement strand
GACGCACACGATACACACAACCCCACACCCGTGTCATCACGCACACACACACATCACACCACCACACAACAACCCACGCACACAGCACGCAGACAACAAAACACGGCCGCAACCTCACAGTCACGACAGCACCCAACAAACAGGCAAAACAACAAACAACTCAGCGACCAGCAACCCGCACCCAAGCGCAACCCACACACACCATGCATCGCACCACCACCAGCATCCACAAACAGCACCGCATCACCAACCACAACACACCCACGAAACCCAACAAGCAACAAACCCACACACACACCACACCGCGCGCACAATCCACAAAACCCAACAACCAGCATCCATCTATACAAACTAACCAAACGACACCCACAACCACACACACACCACACAAACACACGTCAGGGCGCCGGCACACCACCCACACACATCACGCAATACGACACAACACCCAGCAACGAACCACACACACACACACCACCACACAAACACACCCAATGATCCACACACAAAGTAACCCACAACTAACACACTCCAGGGCACACACACACACACACACGCACTCATTACACACACAGCAGCAGCACACTATGACACGCATCCACAACAACACACACACACACACACACACACACACACACACAACACGACACACACACACACACACACACACACACACACATGCATACTAACATGCACGCCACATGGCCAAATTGTTGACAACGTACGTTTGGCACGTGCCGTAGCCATGCCAGTGCTAGGGGGGTCTGGGGCATGCCCCCCCCAGGCAAATTTGAATACTTTAAGCCATTTTGGGCCAAATATGAGCCGTTTCGCGGCGGGCGGACCGCCCCACCGCCCCCCCCTGGCTACGCGCCTCGTCTGCGAAGCAATGTAAATGCACTTACGTCACGTGTCACGTACGAGTATGGTTGGCCATCGTCCTCCGAAATAATTATTTTTACCGCACTAGAAATAATTCAACCGCAGTTTAAATAATGGCCCTATTACCCAATCAGAGGCCTTGCTGCACATAATTTAACCGCGGTAAAAATAATTCAATACCGCGGTAAAATTATGTGTAAGCAATTAAGACCTGCTGATTGAGTAATAAGCTAGGGCAATAATTTTACCGCGTTGAAAGTGTGTGTTATACCTAAGGCCCTTGACTGGCCGTAAAAATTTAAGGGCCATATATTTAACCGCCCGGTAAAAAATTAGTAGCCCTAGCTTTTTACGTAATCAAGATTGAGGGCCTTAATTGTTATACACATAAGTTTAACCGCGCCGTGTGGAATGTCTTTTTTTACGCGGTTTTTACCGATGAGGGTAAAACAACAATAATTTTTTATTGAGTACGCCGGCCATGCAACCATACACTGAGCTATAGTATTGTTTACGCATCTTGACATTGCCGCCAGAACACTGCAAAAATCACAAGCTTTGAATTCGTCGCAGCAATACTATTTACATTGGCTGAAAATAAAATTTCGATTGCGTGCATAGCACGAGCATATGTAGGGCCTATATTTGTAATATACGAAAATGTATATATATATATACTATATATATTAATAATATATATATATAGTATATAATATCGTGTGTGTGTGACAGTGGTGTGTGTGTGTCGCTGTCGTCGCTCGCGCGGCGCGTTGCTTCGTGCCAGGTCTCTCAGGCCGACGTAACCACACTCTCATCCCGACCAATTTTACCTTCCTTTCCTCAGAAAACCAAACCGCCTCCGTCCCAATTGGCATTCCCGTCTTCCAGCTGCGCCGCTCTGCGTGCGTGCGTGCGTGCGTGCGTGTGCGCGCGTGTGTGTCTATTAATTATCGAGCCTAGCTCTTTATGTGCCAGCTGTCGAAGATATCTTGCGGCAATTATATTCTTTCTAGGTCGTACAAGTTTGCTCAGTAAGCGCACTGATCCACATCTAACGACTGGTATGTAGACCTACATCTACCATATACCTACTCCGCCGATAGAACATTTAACCCAAATTCGTTAAGAGTTCAATATAAATGCGCCGAAGAAACAGTTATATATATATGTGCTTAATATACTTATCTAGATCACGAATTTCTCGTTCTTGTTGGCAGGCTGGGAACTCCAGCTGTTCCAATTTAGCGCCCTATATCATATCAAGAGCTAATAAATACTAATAAATAAATACAAGAGCTAATAATATGCGTTTATTAGCTCTTGATTATATGTCAATCACGATCGTTCTACATCGCTCGGTGGTCCGTCCTGTATGTGTTGGCCGTTCTTGTTTTGTTCTCTCCTACATAACTTCTGGAGCGTGATGTATGTGCATGCGATGTTTAATTATGTGATGTTGTGTATCCAACTATAGTATTGCCTTTATTGATCGTCAGATCCACTTCCAAGCAGTTGCTTCTTAATATTGTGTACCCGACGTTTCACTACATTCCGCTACTCTTTTATGCGTGAGGGTCTTGACTAAGTCAATTACGAGAAGGCATCGAAATGGCGTAACAGGCAACCTCGTAGAACCCCAGTCAAAACTACCAGACAACTACCCTTCTCCTACCAGCATAAACGTCTTGACCTAATTGAAATGTCTGACAACACATGTAGGCCTATATATCAAGAGTCTATAATAGAAAATTTTCTATTATGGATTTATATAATTTCTTATTATGAACTCTTGATATAATATATATATACTTGATATATATATATATGTGTAGCGTTTCTGCTCGCGAGCTAGCATTGTGCGAGCTAATTAATTATGCAGGATGCCTAGCAAGCAGAGGTGTCGCACAGAGAGCAACTAGAGGTGTCTAATAACTGGCCAGATAGAGTGGTCGACAAACGAAGTGCGGAGAGGGGGCACGCGGTGCAAGCTCAGGAGGCGACAAGATAGATATATAATGCTTATACTGCTTACTTACGGGCATTTTACGAGCTTTTTAAGGATTGTTACGGATATATTACGGAATGTTACGATTCATCAAAGCCTTTACGTGTTAGTT
>NW_014577882.1:6624-7566 GCF_000485595.1 Priapulus caudatus | reverse complement strand
AAAATTTTCACGGGGGAGGGCATGCCCCCAGACCCCCCTAGGGTGGCTTCGCCTCCCCTGGGCTCGCCCTATCACCAAAGCCGCGGCACTATTTTATTGCTTCCGACGCCTTTGGGCGCGTATGGCGCACTGCGGCACCGGCGTAGTAGGGGGGCCTACCGCCTACAGCTCGTCACGCTAAACACCGGAGTGGACTCGCGCATGACTGATTTATGACACGCGGCCATCTTGTCACGGGCCGGTATATATGTATGTATTATATAACAGATATAACACAGAACGTATATACACACGAGAGCACATTCTGCGAAGCAATGTAAATGCACTTACGTCACGTGTCACGTACGAGTATGGTTGGCCATCGTCCTCCGAAATAATTATTTTTACCGCACTAGAAATAATTCAACCGCAGTTAAATAATGGCCCTATTACCCAATCAGAGGCCTTGCTGCACATAATTTAACCGCGGTAAAAATAATTCAACCGCGGTTAAATTATGTGTAACAATTAAGACCTCTGATTGAGTAATAGCTAGGGCAATAATTTTACCGCGGTTGAAATGTGTGTTATACAAGGCCCTTGACTGGGTAAAAATTAAGGGCCATAATTTAACCGCGGTAAAATTATAGCCCTAGCTTTTACCTAATCAGATTGAGGCCTTAATTGTTATACACATAATTTAACCGCGGTTGAATTGTCTTTTTTTTACCGCGGTTTTTACCGATGGGGTAAAACACCAATAATTTTTTTTGAGTACGCCGGCCATGCAACCATACACGAGCTATAAGGTATTTTTACGATGTTGACATTGCAAACACTGCAAATCACAAAGCTTTGAAGTCGTCGAGCAATTACTATTTACATTGGCGAAAATAAAATTTCGACTTGCGTGCATGCACGAGCATATGTAGGCCTATATTTGTAATATACGAAATGTATATA
>NW_014577882.1:1936-5363 GCF_000485595.1 Priapulus caudatus | reverse complement strand
GTTACGAATAGGTACGAGTTAGTTACGAGTATTTACGAGTCCTTACGATTTTTTGGCAAAAAGTATATAAAAATCCTGCAAATCTCAATCTATCATCAACTGACATCCAGAGAGACAACATGGCATATGGGAGAAACAGATTGCAGTTATATCAACAATTTCTACAATTACTAATTCAACAAGCGTTGGTGTTGATTGTTTAAAAAGCACCACTCAAGGCTGCTGCAGTATCCGTTGAAGTTGTAGTGGCGGGTGCCTGGGTTCCACTGCGGACTGGGGTGGAGTAGGCGATGGGTTGCAGATGATCCGGCAGGACGGGTTGCAGGTTGGCCGGTTGAAACTGTGTCCAGGGGTACTGTCCTTGCTGTTGCAGGACATCAGCAGGTGGGTTGGATGCTGCCAGGTTGCGTGCCATGATATAGTCGGTAGTCAGCTGAGGCTGCTGGGTCTGCATCAACACTGTGGTGGACGTTGTCGGCCTAGGACTGTGGCTGGCTTGCTGCAATGGCTGCGTCAATCTGAATGTAGGATGTGGTGGCTGCAAAAAGCTTGACGACGTTCCAGGTTGGACTGTTTCACATACTCCATCGCCTTACAGGTGGCTTCATGGGTGAACTCCTCCAGGCAGGGAGGGGTCATCTTTACCATGAGCATGCCGAGGAAGTCGCAGGTCTTCTCTATGTTACTCTTCGGCTCTGATAGCTGCTGTGAGACTTTGTCGAGGTAGTTGGAGATGGAGGCTGTTGTCGCTGATGTTGTCGCTGACTGTAGTATACCTTCAAGGGTAGTCTGGAGTGTCACTGATGACTCATTGCAGTCAGAGTGCTGGTCAGGTCTTTTAATCTTCGACCCTCTGGTGGCCCTGGCTTGACAGACATACGGCTTGACGAACTCAAACTTCTCCAACAACCAGGTGATTTCAGGCGTCATGATGTCATCTACAGCACCGGCGCTGGATCGTGTTGCATTTTCCTTTTTCTTCACCTCCTTCACCCTCAACGAAGTATACGATCTGTAGAGGTCGCCAGGGTTCAGCCGCATCTTCTGATCCATATCCTGCCAGGCGCACTCCTTCTTGTGACGGTTCTTAAACTCGAAACTGGACTTGTCTTAAAGGAATTGGTTCGCACTTCAGCCACTTCAATAACCTCATCCTCTTCTTTTCCTTCATTGAGGGACCTGCCATTCTTAGTCTTAGCGCTTCCTTGTTCTGTGCTTCCTTAAAAATATAACAATATAGCAATTCATAATAACATCATATACAAATCGATTGTACCGAATCTACTATAATTATAATATTATGGACATTATTTTGACATAAAAGGGGGTTTATTACGTCTCTAGTTCGCTGTTTTGCTTTGCGTCTTGCCGCTACCGCTTACTTCATTATCCGTCACCCACGATACGTCACGACAGATACGCCGTTACATACATTACACACACACACACACATATATATATATATATCAGCAATTCAAAGATCGTTTCGATTTATTTCCATTACACTTCACAACGTTGAGTACGAACGAATTCAGCTGCTGGAGGTTGATAGTTTCTTTGGGACTTGTAAGTAGCAGGTGGCACTGGCAGGAGCGTAGCTAACCACACACTCCACGACAGATGGCGCTCTCGCTCCGGCTCAATTCACAGAATTGTACGAAAGGGGCGCTGCGTGCAGTTTGAGCATTTTGCTAATTTTTGCTAATTTTTGAGAAAAAATTGCTCATTTTCGAGCATTTCGCAGCACCCATTTTGCTTCGGGGCAGGACAAATTCACGTGAGCGGTGTGTTCTGGGAAAATGACCGCAATTAACAATGTGATGTATCTATATTTCTCTTCAGTGCGTGCAGGAAACTTACTTATTACGATCTTTACGTCTCGATATTCCTTCTCACTCCAACTCACAGCCCCCTCTTTTCTATGCTCCCATCACTCTTCACGCACGCTCAGGGCCGTACGCAGCAGGGGGGCAGCAGGGGCAGTTGCCCCCTAGAGATTTTCAGAGTAAGCTTTTTAATGGGACAAATACTGTACACTTTTAGAAATAAAATAGAAATGTGACAAAAGGTTATCTTAAATCATCAAAGAAATATTACACTTTAAATGAAGAAATGTAAAATTGCGAAACTTTAGGGCACAGGGGGCATGGGGAGTACCTTTGCCCCCCTACAGAAAATTTTCTGCGTACGGCCTTGCACACGCTACAGTAAATCTAACTAAGGTTTGTGAGCAAGCTCTGTGATTAATTTCCATTAATTCCTGGATCCACGAGGAGTATAATATCACGTACACACTGCAAAATTTGAACCTATATTAAACCGGTGCGGGTTAGGCGCGCGTCAAATCGTAGCGTATAGACTGCAAATTTGATCCTACATCAAATGAGTCATCAGTTATCAGTTCAGCTCGCTACGTCACCCCGCAGACAGTAACTGTACAATTAGGGTTAAGTGGGCTATCTTGGTCGGGGCTACGTTATCTCGGGTTGTTGCGTACAGACACAGCTTGGTGCGGGATAACATATATATGGCGCCAGGGGCGCCAGATAAGAAGCGCCATAAACGTCACCACGAAGCTACCATATTACGATAATCATGTTGACAATTTATTACGACATTGACGTATGATAAGCCACCACATATTGTCGAGGTGGATCGAGCACGTGCGTTGGCAAATGTCAGATATCCCCATGCAGCGCTATAGCCGAAAGGGCAAAAATGGCCATGCGTCAATAGACGAGAGAGATCCTGAACTTTCTGTCACATATCGTTCGCACACGGGCTTTTTCCCACGCATACGCCCATATCGATTTACGGTATTACAGTTTCAACAAAGGAGCAGGGTTAATATCACTATAATATATATATATATATATAGATTATTATTAGAAATTTTTAGTTAGACTATTATATATTTCTATATTATGACACTCCTGTTACTTAATATGAGATAAAATAATATCACCAACAGAAATAAAGTACCACGGTGATACGAAAATTGCAAGCTTTTGAAATACAGCTCAACAGTATGTCATAGAACTCGAACATCTATAAAGTTCACCTACCAAAAACTAATTATATTACAGCAACGTAATAACACGATCGTTGGTGAAGTAGTTATTTAATGTGTCTCGGCGGCTGCATGCATGGTACTCAGATCAACCTACCATGCACGGATACATCATCATCATCGCCCACCGACAGCGCCGCCGCCGCCACCACCACCACCACCACCGTCATCACCACTACCACCACCGCCACCGCCTCCGCCGCCACCATCACCGCCACCATCACCGCCACCAGCAGCAGTAGCAGTACCACAACCACCACCACCACAACCACCACCACCACCACCACCACCATCACCACCACAACCACCACCACCACCACCATCACCGCCACGACCATCAACACCACCACCACCACC
>NW_014577882.1:0-1911 GCF_000485595.1 Priapulus caudatus | reverse complement strand
ACACACACACACACACACACACACACACACACACACACACACACACACACAAATATAGGGACCTAATACACGGCAGAGGCACGGCACCTAATAATCCATCCCATAATGCATCAGTTATCATGGTAGGCCTACTCAAGTAGATCCCATATAATAGGCCTAGGCCTATAGATTCCGATAAATTGACAGCAACGCCTGGCCACATTTACGTGTCACACTACACCGCTACAGGTGATATACGGCTTCATCTATATGTAATGTGCTTGCCAGCAATTATTATTTATTAATAATGACCTAACTGAGCGAAATCCATCACTTATGTATGACGTAATAACAGAAAGCACAAGATGCACGTAAATTATTTATTCAAACTGCGAAATGATTTATAATAATGCTGAGCTTCGTCTATAAATAATATCTCAACATTACTGTGATCTATTAGCAATAGAACCTGTAAGGAACACATTTTCCCCTTATGGTGTCACATATTGGGGGCATATGCGGAAATAAATACAGATATACGCTATATATCCGAGAAATCAGTGTTAGGCGGCTTGTCTAAAGATCTCACTTAAATCGCAAAAAGTGTTCATGTGATGGTTTCATTACATGCCTACATAAATATAGTCACCATAGTAATTAGAAGACGCTCGGTTTCTATGTGATGTGTTAATGCACATGACTTAATAAATAAAATTAAAAAAACAATAAAACACTATAATTCTGTAAAGCGGTATAAATTATATATATATATATATATACTTACAACAGAAATATATGTGCCAATAAATCACTCATAGCATGAGTCACTCATACGTTCGAGCTCAGAGTATAGACAGGGAGTCTATAATAGGCTCTATTATAGAGTCCCTGGTATAGATCAGTCAACTACGCTGCCATTTGTCTGGATGTTCATTTGTTTCTCCCTCTTCACATAATATAACAGCGTTCTCTTCACTGAGCTGTATATAATAACGGTTATTGTATCCCTCGAACAAAGTTCGTGGGGATACTATGGGTTTGGCATCGTCGCGCCGCCGCCGCCGCCGCCGCCGCCGCAGAGATTTCCTTGTGAACGCTCTACCGGCTGCAGTTCTTCTCGGATCATCTTCAAATTTCGCATGAAGGTGCGTTATCGTATTTGGTGTGGGCGGAGTCATCGTTGCCATGGTAACAACATTTTTTGTCGAAATATTCTAGAACCTGTCACTAACTTCTGCACTTGTTATACTGCGATTGTTTCATGAAATTTATACTATGTCTATTGAACAATTTATGAGTAAAATTTATATGTAAAATTTAAATTAAAAAAATTAAAAAATTAAAAAATAAAATTTTTATATTTGTGATTAAAATTGTGTATTTAAATTTAGTAGATTTAAGGAATTTAGGATGATTGTCATGAAAAGGTATAAGTATAGTGAAGTAGTAAGGAGGAGGTAGGATAGATATATATATATCGTGACGAGACAGTGTAGTATAGCTCGGCACGCTGGCTGTGTAGCGCGAGTTATTGCCATTGAAGCGATGCGTTGGTAAGGAGCTAAGAAGCAGGACGACAAGTTTACGGTTCGTACAGAGTATTTCCACTCAAAAAGATGTTAGGATGGAGGTTAACCATTGAGGAGTGGAGCAACGGATAGGAACGTGCCGGCAGCGCACACCAGAGAAGCGGATATTTGGGGTAACGTGTCCGGCTTACCATAAGCGCACCTTACGATGTCCCAGAATTATGAGATCGTCATGAGAGAAGTTCGGAGCGCGCGTGAGAAACGTAGTGAGGAGCGCCACCAGGTCAACTGCGACCTTTATTTCACCTTTACCTTGACCATTGATCATATTTCCCTTCCGCTCTCTAACTCAGCCCTACTTGGAACCTTAGTAGGCGCGACCAAATTGGTATGCTTACACATC
>NW_014577881.1:223582-226955 GCF_000485595.1 Priapulus caudatus | reverse complement strand
GAGAAAGTGATGGAGTATGGGGAGGAGGAGGAGCGGAGAAGGTGATGGATATCGAATGAAGAAGGTCATGGCGGAGGAGTAGGGGGCAGGAGGAGGAGGGGAGAAGGTGATGTAGTAGGGGCAGGAGGAGGAGAAGGGGAGAAAGTGATGGAGTATGGGGAGGAGGAGGAGCGGAGAAGGTGATGGATATCGAATGAAGAAGGTCATGGCGGAGGAGTAGGGGGCAGGAGGAGGAGGGGAGAAGGTGATGGAGTAGGGGCAGGAGGAGGAGGAGGGGAGAAGATGATGGAGGAGGGAGGAGGAGGGGAGAAGGTGATGGAGGAGGAGTAGGAGGCCGGAAGAGGAGGAGGAGGGGAGAAGGTGTTAGAGTAGGTGGAGGAGGAGGAGGAAGACGAGGGGAGACGGTGTTGGAGTAGGGGGAGGAGGAGGGGAAAGGAGAAGGTGATGGAGTAGGGGGAGGAGGAGGAGGAGGAGGAGGAGCTGAGAAGGTGATGGAGATCGAATAAAGGTTATAGAGGAAGAGGAGGAGGAGGAGAGAGAGAGAAGGTGATGGAGTAGGGGGAGGAGGAGGAGGGTAGGAGGAGGAGGAGGGGAGAAGGTGATGGAGGAGGAGTAGGAGGCAGGAGGAGGAGGAGTGGAGGTGTTGGAGTAGGAGTAGGAGGAGGAGGAGGAGGAGGGGAAAAGGTGTTGGAGTAGGTAGAGGAGGAGGAGGAGGAGGAGGAAGAGGAGGGGGAGACAGTTTTGGAGTAGGGGGAGGAGGAGGAGGAGTAGGAGGCAGGAGGAGGGGAGAAGGTGTTGGAGTAGGTGGAGGAGGAGAGAATGTCATGGAGGAGGAGTAGGGGGCAGGAGGAGGAGGAGGGGAGACAGTGATAGATGAGCAAGAGGTGAGAAGGTGATGGAGATCGAAGGAAGAAGGTGATGTGGGAGCAGGGGGAGGGGGAGGAGTAGGAGGGGGATAGCTGAATAGTAGATAACAACATATGTGTGTTTATTCTCTGTTTATTCCTGATTTGTGATGCTCTATTAGCCATTTTATCAATGCACTGCATTAGCTACAGTGCATACAGCAAGTTTCAGCTAGTAGACAATAGAATAAACAATGCACGTTGCAGTCAGTAGCAGCTCGACTGTTTTAGCATTGTGCCAATGGCTAGAAATCGGTGGTGGCAGTATATTTTTTAACCGTCCCGTTTCATTACACAACAGATCATTATAAAAACTATTGTAAGTTGTTGTCAATACTCTATAAAAAGGCAATATTTTCATGAACTGAGTGAACACATTTTTTAACTAACTGTTTTCTCAAGCGAAACTTTCCATTAAAGTATAGATAACACGGTAACTCCGTGGGTATTAAACGACATAATTGTGTTCACTCGGCACTTTGTTCTTCTATTTCGTCTGATCGTTTTTCTAGGTGCTTGCATATAGCTGGACGAGTTAATCAATGTTGACTAGTCACAGAACGAGTGTGTGGCTGTGTGCCATCTTCGCGGTAGTTTGCCGGTGTGGTGTTTTGAACATAAACATTGTTCAAAACCACCCATTGTCAACTCAAAATGCTAAGAGTAGATTGTAACATAATTATTTGATATCTCCTGCTTATTATGAGCTATAACTATAATAGTATAGTATATGTATTAGTTATCGCAGGCACTACGGACCAAACTCTACGGTACAACGCTGACTACCACCGCGGCAGTCTCATTGGCCCAATGCTACTGCGCTTTACACGCGGCACTACAAGGGGCGGATTCAGACCGTATTTGCTGTATTGGGAAATACGGTATAGATTTCAAAGTGCCCTTCGAAATTTTGAGCTAAAAAATACAGAAAACAATTTGATGGAATTTGGCTATATTCTTTATTTGTTTTCTTTTTCTTCTGATTCATTGACAGGACTTGAAGGAAATCAAAATTTTACATGGTAACAAAACTAGCTTTGATATCTGAAAAAGAAGGGAAGTGCTTGAATCATTCTGCATTAATTGCTGGTATGCAATGCGCAGGCAAAATGAAGCAGAAATAAAATCACGCATGCGCACGCCGTGCTGGGGTAATTTCAGACCGTGACACCGGCATTACGTAATTTAGTTTGGCAAATAAACTGAGCATGTGAGGTAGTAACACTAGTAGCCGTATCAGATCAAGGGGCTACAACACAAGTAGAGATGCTAGCCACGTAACTCTCCTTCGATCCACAATACGTGGCCATCTTCAGATTTCGTTAGTCAATTGTAATTTTCTGAGCGGGAAAACCATTTGCCAATTGTATTTGTCACTTAGTGTCATAAAATCGCCTCTGTTATTTATTCATCGCATTTTGCGAACGTGGCAAAGCCAGCGGTAGCCCTGCCATAGTTCGATTCAAAGTTTTCTCTGTGAGATGCAAGAGCTTTTATTCCACTTTCCATCACACACACGTATTGCTAAATCTGGTGACGTCACCACTGGTGGATTTGTAGTCGTGACCCCATCGTCATAGCATACCTTGTAACGTCTGGGGCAGTACTTATTTTGACATCTTTTTTACATCTGGGGGATATTTATTTTGACATCTTTTTCCCAGCAGGAGAGCATTAGCGAGACCCTTGAAACGAGGCAGAACTGAGCACCCGCGATTTGTCTGATGGAGCCTTCTCATTCAGATATGCCACGCCCTGGAGGAGAGAAGTCCTACGTATGTGGTGTGTGTGGATATGCCAGCTCCAAGTTACGTTATTTCAAGAAACATATGCGCACTCACACAGCAGAGAAGCCATATGCATGTGAGAGATGTGAATATAAGTGTTCTACATCTGATATGCTTAAGACACACATGCACACTCACACAGGTGAAAAGCCATATGCGTGCGATATATGTGAATACAGGTGTAGGACCTCCAGTAATCTCAAGATACACATGCGCACTCACACGGTAGAGAAACCGTTTGCATGTGAGAGATGTGACTATAAGTGTACAACCTCCAGTCATCTCAAGAAACACATGCGTACTCACACGGGAGAGAAACCGTTTGCGTGTGAGAGATGTGAATATAAGTGTTCTACGTCTGATAGGCTTAAGTCACACATACGCACTCACACGGGAGAGAAACCGTTTGCGTGTGAGAGATGTGAATATAAGTGTTCTACGTCCGATAAGCTTAAGAGACACATGCGCACTCACACGGGAGAGAAACCGTTTGCGTGTGAGAGATGTGAACATAAGTGTTCTACGTCCGGTAAGCTTAAGTCACACATGCGCACTCACACGGGAGAGAAACCGTTTGCGTGTGAGAGATGTGAATATAAGTGTTCTACGTCCGGTAAGCTTAAGTCACACATGCGCACTCACACGGGAGAGAAACCGTTTGCATGTGAGAGATGTGAATAT
>NW_014577881.1:221850-223164 GCF_000485595.1 Priapulus caudatus | reverse complement strand
ATACTCTAAAGAGACACATGCGCACTCACACAGGAGAGAAACCGTTTGCGTGTGAGAGATGTGAATATAAGTGTTCTACGTCCGATAAGCTTAAGTCACACATGCGCACTCACACGGGAGAGAAACCGTTTGCGTGTGAGAGATGTGAATATAAGTGTTCTACGTCCGGTATGCTTAAGATACACATGCGCACTCACACGGGAGAGAAACCGTTTGCGTGCGACACATGTGAATACAGGTGTAGGAGCTCCGGTCATCTCAAGATACACATGTGCACTCACACGGGAGAGAAACCGTTTGCATGTGAGATATGTGAATATAAGTGTTATGCGTCCGGTATGCTTAAGATACACATGCGCACTCACACGGGAGAGAAACCGTTTTCATGTGAGAGATGTGAATATAAGTGTTCTAGGTCCGATAAGCTTAAGTCACACATGCGCACTCACACGGGAGAGAAACCGTTTGCATGTGAGAGATGTGAATATAAGTGTTCTAGGTCCGATAAGCTTAAGTCACACATGCGCACGCACACGGGAGAGAAACCGTTTGCATGTGAGAGATGTGAATATAAGTGTTCTACGTCCGATAAGCTTAAGTCACACATGCGTACTCACACGGGAGAGAAACCGTATGCATGCGGTACATGTGAATACAAGTGTACGACCTCCAGTCAGCTTAAGTCACACATGCGCACTCACACGGGAGAGAAACCGGTTGTGTGCGACACATGTGAATACAGGTGTAGGACCTCCAGCGATCTCAAGAGACACATGTGCACTCACACGGGAGAAAAACCGTTTACGTGCGACACATGTGAATACAGGTGTAGGAAATCCAATGATCTCAAGGTACACATGCGCACTCATACGGGAGAGAAACCGTTTACGTGCGATAGTTGTGAATACAGGTGTACGAGATCCGGTGATCTCAAGATACACATGTGCACTCACACGGGAGAGAAACCGTATGCATGTGAGAGATGTGAATACAAGTGTTATACGTCCGGTATGCTTAAGTCACACATGCGCACTCACACGGGAGAGAGGCCGTATGCGTGCGATATATGTGAACACAGATATACTACCCTCGGTTATCTCAAGGTACACATGCGCACTCACACGGGAGAGAGGCCGTATGCGTGCGATATATGTGAACACAGATATAGGATCCTCCATACTCTCAAGGTACACATGTACACTCACACGGGAGAGAAACCGTATGCATGCGATACATGTGAATACAAGTGTACGACCTCCAGTGACCTCAGGAAACATATGCGCACTCACACAGGATAAAAGCCGTACACGTGTG
>NW_014577881.1:207163-220191 GCF_000485595.1 Priapulus caudatus | reverse complement strand
AGGGTCCCTCCTCTTTATTCTCTCTCTGTCCCCTTTCTCTCTTCTCTTCTCTCTTTCTCCTCTAACGCGCTCTCTCTTTCTCATGCACTCTCGTGTCTCTGTCCTCTCGCCTCTCTCTCTTTCTCTCTCTGTCCCGCTCTTGTTCTTGTCCCCTCTCCTTAATTCTCTCTGTCCCCCCTCGCCTCTTCTTTCTCTCTGTCCCCCCTCTTCTTTTGCCTCTGCCTACCTCTCTGTCTCTGTGCCTGTGCTCCACCAGCTTCCCCCCTACCTCCTTGTCTCCAACACCTCCCTTCTTCCCTCCTCCTCCACCACTTCTCCCTCCTCGCTTCTCCACCACCTTCTTCTCCCCTTCCTCCTTCCCACGCAGCCTTCTCCCTTCTTCCCTGCTCCACCACCTTCTACTTCTCCCCTTGCCTCCTTCTCCACCGAGCTTCTCCAGCTGTCTCGCCCTTTCCTCATTCCTTAGCGCATATTTGAGTCGGCGCATACGGCCGCGCGTGCCGTATAATCCACATTGAATCTTATCCACACGGCCGACCGTGCGGATAGCCATATTGAAGTCGGCCCACACGGCCGCGAATGCGTATAGCCATATGAATCTTATCCACACGGCCCGCCTGGTATAGTACTTCCGGCCAAGGCCCACCGCACAGTACATGTAAAGTATATATACCACCGGCTTGGCCCGCCCCCGCGTCTGTCTGGCCGTTCGGCGTCGCTTCCAGCAATCCGATTTGGCTTGTCTGGGTCTGTTGCTTCCATTCTAATCTGCTTCGTGGGGTCCGTTGGTCCGTTAATTCATCCATAAATCTCTGTCCACCGCAGTTCCATCCGCTGCGCGTCTGCGTCCAGTTCATCCCCCGTCTATCCATGCCTGCAGTTCCATTCATCCATCCAGCCCCACTGCGCCTATCAACCCATTCGAGTCTATCCATCCATCCATCCATACACCCTTCATGCATCGTGTAACTACATGTTTTCATCCTGATGCTTGTCATGGTTGCCAGAAAAGCGAAGCTGTGAGAAGAATGGAGTATGTGATTTTCACATGTTCTGGGTGACGTTGTATACTGAGGTATTTATACTGAGTAGGTAATATTGGAGAACGTGTCCATTACATAACTAAGCCATTTTACAGTATTACTACAATACTATCTTACGGCTCGTTTGTGTCATTCGGTTAAACTGTTATCTATTATTCCAGGACGTAGCCAGGATTTTGAAAAGCTTAGTAGGCACGACTATCTGTAGTGGCCGAGCGCGACGCATGCTTGGCCGGCGGAGGGCTACAAGGAAACAATGTTTTGGTTTTACACAACCCCAGATGGCTGCGAAACGGCCCTTCCGCCGAGGTGTCATTCTGCGTTCCCTGCGCTCTCTTGCCTAACTTGAGACACCTCATTCAATATCACCTGTGTATACAACCCAAAAAACAAGAACGAGTGTAAAAGCAGTTAAAATTAGTGTACGAGCGAAGTTAAAATGCGTTAAAAAACTGACAGGATGATCGGATGCCTAGTCTTTTTCGGCCGGTGGTAGAGTGATTAATAAACGGCACGCCGATAGAAATGACAGCCTAGATGATCAGAAGAATATAGCGTCACCTAATTTAGCCATATTCTGCTACGTTCATCTGTCAATGAGTTTGTTCTTGTCTAGTCTCTTAAACTCGTCCAGCAGGCTTATGGCTTTGTATTATGGGTGTTTAAAAAAAAGAAGATAACTTGGCCAAAAAAAGTGTAGGCCCGGCCCTACAGTGCTACATACTGGCTACGCCCCTGTTATCTATGTCAAATGTACTTGGAATCATGCAATCTCGCGTTTTACTTGTGCGTCTATTTATCTTGTGATTAGTATGAAGTCCACGAGCATGTGCAGTAGCGTGGGTGTTCATGATATGGATTATAATAAATCTACGTTAACTAAAATTTGGATGGTTCTTTTTATATGATGTTAAGTGTTTGAAAGCTGCGTCACAATATTCCTTTTCAAATCGTGGTAGTTTTCAGTAAAAGGCAAAGTGCTAGGGCACTACGTAGCCGTGAATAAATTGTTGCTGGCCGGGATTTGAACACGGGCTACGGCTACCGGGGTCATACCTATGTGTCCCGGTACCTATGTGTCCCGGTACCTATGTGTCCCAGTACCCAGGTACCTATGTGTCCCGGTACCTATGTGTCCCAGTACCCAGGTACCTATGTGTCCCGGTACCTATGTGTCCCGGTACCTATGTGTCCCGGTAACTATGTGTCCCGGTAACTATGTGTCCCGGTACCTATGTGTCCCAGTACCCAGGTAGCGAAATATTTTTTCCCAAACAGGTTTACATATGACAGTAAAATCCTGCCTCCTGATTGGTTCAAAAACAGCGCGTGTTTGCTTATTTAGCATATGTCATGTACTGTTTCTTATATATCCTCTGTAGCGTGGTGGATAGAACACCGTCGTTACGTGTGAAAGGTCGGTGGTTCGAATCCCGTTTGGTTTTTAATTATTTTTTTGTTTTTTGTATTTTTTTTATCTTTATCCATTTAACTATTGTTTTCCAATGAACGGAAATATTTGCATGATTGATTTACAACAATTATATATTTTAATTAAAAAATTTTTTTAATTAATTGAATTTCATTTATTAGTGTTAATTAAATTTAATTAGGGTTAGGGTTAGGGTTAGGGTTAGGGTTAGGGTTAGGGTTAAGGTTAATAGGTAATTTACTACTCGTTTTACTGTAATAGGTAAACCTGTTTGGGAAAAAAAATTTCGCACCCAGGTACCTATGTGTCCCGGTACCTATGTGTCCCGGTACACGAATCAAAGGATTTCAGGATTAGGCCTAAGCTGTTACGTCACCAAACAAAAAATTACAATGTGTTTTTAGTTAATTTTCAAATAAAAAACTGACTTTTATGAACTTTTTTCCCTTCACTTTTATGAACTTTTTTCCCTTCACTTTTATGACTTCCATATATTTTAATATATTATAATGAATGCGATTAATTTTGAGATGAATTCAGAACTTTTTTTCGTTTGTGTTAAAAGACATTTTAAGGGAGACATACTGAGCATAGTTTTATTCTCCCATGACTTTAAATAGTACCCCCTTTTAATATGGGGGAACATAGGTACCGAGAAACATAGGTACCTGGGTACTGGGACACATAGGTACCGGGACACATAGGTACCGGGAAACATAGGTACCGGGACACATAGGTACCTAGGTACTGGGACACATAGGTACCGGGACACATAGGTACCGGGAAACATAGGTACCGGGACACATAGGTACCTGGGTACTGGGACACATAGGTACCGGGACACATAGGTACCGGGACACATAGGTACCGGGACACATAGGTATTGGGACACATAGGTATGGACCCACGGCTACCCACTTACTAAAGCGCTACCCACAGGGCTATCCACACATTCATAATATTCTTTGCATATATGACAAATTTGCCTGACACACGTACATTACGGACGCGACAATTTGTCCCCCCCCCCTCTTCCAAATGGTATCGCCCAGAACCAGTCAAGCATGGACAAACTTTTGCACCAAAATGACCGTGTTTCAGCCGAAACTTTTTCACTCTTCGAGGCACAAAATGTGAATTTACGCCTATAATACACGCGCACGCGTGCGTGTAACCATGGGCGCGTGTGCGCGCCCGGTCGCGTGTGCGCGCCCGGTCGCGTGTGTGTATGTGTGATTTTTTGGCTGTAAAAACGCGTATTATAACCATAAATCCACGTTTTGTGCAATGGGGGGTTGAAAAGTTCAGGTGGAAACACAGACGTTTGGCTCGTGAAAATTTTTCATGCTTGACTGGTCGTAGGCGATAGTATTTGGAGGAGGGGTGAGGAACATACTGAGGGGTACCATCATGAGTGAGAAAATGCTATGTTGAATTTTGACGTCGGGCCGCCATCTAGTGTGAAAAATAATTATAAAGCGCATATATGTAATAACCCCAATGGCTATATTACGGACTCGACAATTTGCCCCCTCTTTCAAATGGTATCGCCCACAACCAGTCAAGCATGGAAAAACTTTTGCACCAAAATGACCGTATTTCAGCCGAAAAATTTTCACTCCTCGAGGCACAAAATGTGAATTTACGAATATAATACACGCGCACGCGTGCGTGTAACCATACCCGCGTGTGTGCGCCCGGTCGCGTGTGTGTATGTGTGATTTTGTGACTGTAAAAACAGGTATTATAGCCGTAAATCCACTTTTTGTGCAATGGGGGGGGGGTGAAAAGTTTAGGTGGAAACACAGCTGTTTGACTCGTGAAATGTTTTCGTGCTTGACTGGTCTTGGGCGATAGTATTTGGAGGAGGGGTGAGGAAAAGAGAAGATGTTATGTTAAATTTTGACATCGGGCCGCCATCTAGTGTGAAAAATAATTATAAAGCGCATATAAAATATATTATGGAATAACCCCAATGGCTATATTACGGAGGCGACAATTTGCCCCCCCCCCTTCTTTCAAATGGTATCGCCCACAACCAGTCAAGCATGGAAAAACTTTTGCACCAAAATGACCGTATTTATTTACAATCGGTCATATGTTTCCGCATAGATGTATGTCAAAGTATGGTGGAGAGTCTGAGTCCTCGTCACACCACTTTTGGAACGATGTACAAACCTGGAAGTTTATATTCGGTTTTTTTCTGCTGTATGCCTGTTGTATTCCTACACAGGGTTTCCCCACCTGCGGAATCCAGGTCAACGGGTTTCAACAGGCATATATGTGCGTGTCTTGTCTGTCCTCTGTGTTGTGAGCGTTCAGTTTGTTATCGGTCACGAGAGTTTCTGGTGGAGGCTCATCCGTGTGTTTGTACGTCCTGTAGACCCAATATGTCTTGTTTTTGTCTATCCCAAATTTTGTTTCCAGATAATTGTCACAACATATATAGCATCTATAAGTATAACCCGTACATTTCAAAGCTGAAACGTATTCAGTGCACAGTTTCATCATGCTCTATAATTTTTTTCGCGTTTGAAAATGGCTGAACATATTAATTTAGTTTCCATGAATGTGAGAGTTCTCTCTAACCGCCCTCTCTCTTTCTCTACCTGTGCCCCCTCTCTCTTTCTCTCTCTAACCGCCCTCTCTCTCTTTCTCTGTCCCCCTCTCTCTTCCTCTCGCTGCCCCCTCCCTTTCTCTCTCTGTCCCCTCTCTCTCTTTCTTTCTCTCTCTGTCCCCTCTCTCGCTTTCTTTCTTTCTGCCCCTCTCTCTCTTCCTCTCTCTCTTTCTCTATCGCTATCTCTGCCCCTCTCTCTCTCTCTCTCTCTCTTTCTCTCTGCCCTCTCTCTCTCTCTGCCACTTCTCTGTCTCTGCCCCCCTTCTCTTTCTCTCTCTGTCCCCCCTCTCTCTTTCTCTCTCTGTCCCCCCTCTCTCTTTCTCTAGCACCTCTCTCTTTCTCTCTCTCCCGCTCTCTTTCTCTGCCACCTCTCTGTCTCTGTTCCCCTCTCTTTTTCTCTCTCTCTGTCCCCCCTCTATCTTTCTCTCTCTGTCCCCTCTCTCTCTCTCTCTCTCTCTCTCTCTCTCTCTCTCTCTCTCTCTCTCTGTCCCCCTCTCTCTTTCTCTGCCACCTCTCTTTTTCTCTTTCTGTCCCCCCCTCTCTCTTTCTCTGCCACCTCTCTGTCTCTGTCCCCAGTCTCTCTTTTGCTCTCTATACCCCTTTCTTTTTCTCTGCCACTTTTCTGTCTCTGTCCCCCTCTCTCTTTCTCTCTCGGTCCCCCTGCTCTCTTTCTCTCTCTGTCCCCCTCTCTCTTTCTCTGCCACCTCTCTGTGTCCCCCTCTCGCTTTCTCTCTTGTCCCCCCTCTCTCTTTCTCTCTCTGTCCCTTTCTCTCTTTCTCTGCCACCTCTCTGTCTCTGTCCCCCTTTCTCTTTCTCTGCCACCTCTCTGTCTCTGTCCCCCTCTCTCTTTCTTTCTCTGTCCCCGTCTCTCTTTCTCTCTGTCCCCCTCTCTCTTTCTCTCTCTGTCCCCCCTCGCTCTCTCTCTCTTTCTTTCTCTAACCGCCCTCTTTCTTTCTCTGCCACCTCTCTGTCTCTGTCCCCCTCTCTCTTTCTCTCTCTGTCCCCTTTCTCTCTCTCTCTCTCTTTCTCTCTCTAACCGCCCTCTCTCTTTCTCTGCCACCTCTCTGTCTCTGTCCCCCTCTCTCTTTCTCTCTCTGTCCCCGTCTCTTTTTCTCTGTCCCCCTCTCTCTTTCTCTCTCTGTCCCCCCTCGCTCTCTCTTTCTCTCTGTCCCCCCTCTCTTTTGCTCTGCTACCTCTCTGTCTCTGTCCTTCTCCACCAGCTTCCCCCCTCCTCCTTCTCCAACACCTCCCTTCTTCCCTCCTCCTCCACCAGCTTCTCCCCTCCTCCTTCTCCACCACCTTCCTTCTCCCCTTCCTCCTTCTCCACCAGCTTCTCCCTTCTTCCCTCTCCACCACCTTCTACCTTCTCCCCTTCCTCCTTCTCCACCAGCTTCTCCCTTCTCCCCTTCCTCATTCCTTAGGCCTAAGCTGTTACGTCACCAAACAAAAAATTACAATGTGTTTTTAGTTGAATTTTCAAATAAAAAACTGACTTTTATGAACTTTTTTCCCTTCACTTTTTATGAACTTTGTTTCCCTTGCACTTTTATACTTCCATATATTTTTAAAATATATTCATAATGAATGCGAATTAATTTTGAGATGAATTCAGAACTTTTTTTCGTTTGTGTAAAAAAAAATTTTGAGTCCCGTATTTAGAAGGGTTAGCTGCCTGTAATTCAGTATTATTTTACCATTGGTCATTAAGAGACACTTTTAAGAGCGGCAGACATACATCGAGCATAGGTTTATTCTCCAATGACTTTACAAGTACCCCTTGGTCAATATGGGGGGACATAGGTTCACCAGGAGAAACATAGTAACCTGTGGTACTGAGCACATAGGTACCCGGGACACATAGGTACGCGGAAACGTAGGTAGCGGACAGGCAGGGTAGGTACGTACGGTACTGGACACATAGGTACCCGGGACACATAGGTACCGCTGGGAAAATAGGTACGGGACACATCAGGGTACCTGGTACTGGCGATCACATAGGTTACGGCCCCCGGACACATAGGGTAGCCACATAAAGCGGAGACACATAGGGTCAGCCCGGGGACCACACATTAGGTACACACCGGGACACAGTAGGTACCCGGAACAGCATAGGTATGGACCCACGGCCTACACACTTACTACACACAAAAAGCGCTCACCAAGACACGCCACACAGCGGCTAATCCACACATTCATAATATTCTTGCAATATATGACAAATTTGCCTGCACACCACACACGATACACAGGGTTACGGCGCCGACAAATTTGTCCCACCCCCGCTCTTCCAAAATGGTATCGCCCAGAATTTTTTTGGCTGTAAAAACAGCGTATCTATAACCATAAATACACGTTTTGTGGCACATGGGGGTTGAAAAGTCACAGAGTGAAACACAGACGTTTGGCCTCACGTGAAATTTTTCATGCTTTGACTGGTCGTAGGCGATAGTATATTGGAGGAGGGGTCGAGGAACATACTGAGGAGGTACCATCATGACGTGAGAAAATGCTAGGTTGAAATCTTGACAATGCGCACGCCATCTAGTGTGAAAAATAATTATAGCACAGCGATACTTAGCTGTAATCGAGACCCGCACTAGCGCACTATTACGGACCTCGACAATTTGCCCCCTCATTTCATGTATCGCCTCACCAAACAGGCAAGCAAATGGAAAAATTTATGCAGCCACCAGAAATGACGGGTATTCAGTCAGCCGAAAAATTTTCACTCACTCGGAGCACAAAAACGTGGAGAGTCGTTACGAAATAATACAGCACCCGCAAGCGCGTGCGTGTAACCATACCGCGTGTGTGCCCCGGTCGCGTGTGTATGTGTGATTTTGTGACTGTAAAAAAATCAGTATTATAAGCCGTAAATCCACTTTTTGATGCAAGGGGGGGTGGAAAGTTTAGGTGAAACAACAAGCTCGTTTGAACTCGTGAAGATGTTTTCGTGTTTAGAGCTGGTCTTGGCGATAGTATTATGAGGAGGGGTGAAGGAAAAGAGCAAGATCCTATGGGCTTGAAACTTAGACATCGGCGGCCGCCTATCTAGTGTGAAAATAATTATAAGACGCATATAAAATATATTATGGAATAACGCCAATGGCTATATTAGCGGAGGCGAACAATTTGCCCCCCCCCTTCTTTCAATGGTAGCGCACAACCGCAGTTCAAAGCAATGAGAAAAACTTTTTGGCACCAAAATGACGCGTTATTTAATTTACAATCGTCATATGTTTTGTCCGCAATAGATGTATTCAAGAGTATAGGTGGAGAGTCCGAGTCGCCTCGTCAGCACCATTCTGGAACGATGTAAGCAAACCTGGAAGTTTATATCGTTTTTTCCTGCACTGTATGACATGTTGTATTCCTACCAATAGTGGGGCAGATATGTAACAAAATAGGTCGAAATGTTCACATCCGCAGAAAGTGTGAAGATTTCTATTTGCACAATACAGTTTTGTATTTTTGACATGCTGAGTCTCGAAAATTCCGATCACAGAGGTCTGAATCACTGGATCGGCCGCCATCGTTGAAATTCCCAATATGGCCGCGATAAACGAAAACATTCTGAAGATATTACTATCTTGTGTCTTCAAAACTGACAATGTGGCGCTGACAATTAAAGTACAGCAACGGTCATTCTCGACAATGTCAGGGATTTCAAACGAAGCCGATAATTTGAAATGTCCGACAAAACCATACTGCAGCCATTTTGAATTCGCAAATATGGTCCACCATGAAAAAAATGAACATTACATCTTGGGTTCTAAATGCATGTGGCGCTATATTTGTAAGCACAAGAGCATTGCCATGCTGAGTGCAATAATGGATTGATTTTTACATGTCTGACAAACCATGGCAGCCATTTGAATTCCAGTAGGCCCGACATGACGAAACATTGAACATTACTATCTGGGTTCTAATGACCTGCGGCGCTGAAATTTGGTAAGCACAAGAGCATTTTGCCATGCTGAGTGTCAAAATGGATGATTGACATGTCTGACAAACCATATGGCAGCCATTTAAATTCCCATATGGCCGACATGACGAAATGCTGAAACTAGGTTCTAAAATCACGTAAGGCACTGAAATGAAACTCAAGGAATTTTTATATGCTGAAGTTCAATTGTTAATTAGAGGGCAAAAACGCCTATTCTAAAATATTTTCCTCACCAATTGAAAGGTGTAACATGACGGCAAGACGTTTTCTCATCCATTTTACTTATCCTGTTGCTCCATCTGGAAAGCATTGTCCAGAACAAAAAACACAGTTCTGTGCATGTAAATTAGCCGCGAACATTTTGAAATTCCGCAAGCACATCGTTTCTTACATTTGGCACTATGATCAGCTCTCGCACCCCTATTGATAGCCTCTGGCCATTATTGTCTCAAAAATGAACGCGGCAGCCATCATCAGCATTTTTCCCTATTCCCAATCTGGCAAGGTGAAGGCAGGCATCCTGGGTTTGCAATTTGAAGACTGTCGCAGAATGTGACCAGCCTGAAAGACTGCCTCTTCACATGCTGAGCAAGTGACTCCTTTGTCCGGTGAATGTTCCAATTGCCAATTTCCCTGAGCGAAACAGCTGCTTCCGTGCTTTGTTCACATTTCTCACAGAGGCAAATTTCTACTGTAGCAGAAACAACAAAGAAGCTCTCATATGTGTTCATGTCATCATTTGTTACTTCAGCTGGTGCATGTGAACGATGATTGTAAGACCTCCTTCAAGTTAGGCATGAAATTCGCATATGCTTCCGCGAGGTCCGCTTTTTGGCCAATCCAGATATGGCAAGAAACAGTATCGCATGCCGAAACAGCGTGGCAGAACAAAAAGCCCATGACGTTCAGCCCAAATCGTTGAGTCCCACAAATAGTGTGAGCACAATGTGCCTGAAATTGTTTCCATGTCGCAAATGCCAACCACATTGCACAGCAGTCCGAACGCTTGCCATCGCGATTCGCCAACAAAAAGAAAGAAAAAAAAAAGCACCACATCCGTGTTCCGTTGCATAATTACATAGTTCTGTGGCCCCCGCCTATATGCAGTGCCAAGCAATGATAGCAACATGCGTGAATCAGCCTCTTCATGCGTATACATGGTTCAATTTGAGAAACATCAGAATGGGAGCCTTTGAGATTTACACCACCTCCTTCAATTGCGTCGTTAGAAAGCATTTTCCTTCTGGAACAGCCATCGTTTGCAGACATCTGCCCAAGGAAACTGATAGTGTCCTTTTATTGTTGACATCTAACGAAGGAAGCTGCTCATTTCGTGGTACGGATGTCTGTTCAGGTTACCATGGAGTGGATGCCAGTGCCACGAGCCAAACCTGTGCTTCCCTTTGAGACTGTCCGTTCTGTAGGTGTCCCACACTAGATCAACACGCATAACAGGACTCCTCGTTTACCTTTCGGGCAATGTACGGAAGGAACTGTTTTCTGTGGCATAGCACCAAATGTCCTGAATCCACACGTTGGCACATCGTAGCTCCAACTGTGGAAACTAAAGGCAGCCCATCGAAATCAAAACTACTTCTTTCGGCTATGCATGAGGACGTGGCGCAAAAGCTTCCAAACACGGCAAAAGTTCAGCTTTCCGGTCGGTTGGCGCATTGTATTATTATCTCAGCCATGCTGGTGGCCACCATGACACTGATGTTCAAAAGAAGTATCAGATCACACTCTCTTGCTTGACCACAGAAATGTACATTTGAGAACAGTGGCCACATTACTTGTTCATACTTGTAATCTTCTGCCTGAGAGTTTCCATGTGTGGTTCTTGGGCTTCCGATTTAAACAGTGGCAGATGTTCTTTTGCAAAAATCTACTCAACAGAAATTGACGGAATGAATCCTTGAATTCTGCTACCCAACAAATCTGTCATGTCGTGTTCCAGTGATTCTCCGCCAGCGATCGCACCTGTGGCTATGTGTGTGTGAGTGTGTGCGTGTGCGTGTGCGCGGCGTGTGTGTGAGTGTGTCCGTGTATGTGTGTGTGCGCCGCGTGTGTGTGCGTGTGTGTGACGCGCGTGTGTGTAGTAGATAGTATTGTTCAATCATCGTCATGTCGCCATACTGGAATTTAAGAATGGCTGGCCATATGGTTGACAGAACATGTCAAATCAAATCATTATTAGAAGTCAGCAATGTCAACAATGCTCTTGTGTACCACAATTCAGCGGCCGCAAGTCATTAGAACACAAGTATAATAATGTTCAAGTCGTCATGGTTGCCAATATTTGAATTTAAAATGGCTGCCATAGGTTTGTCAGTCATTTCAAATCAATCCATTATAAAGTCAAGCATGTCAAAATGTCTGTGTAGCCAAATTTCAGCGCCACAAGTCATTTTAAGCAACCCAAGAATAGTGAAGTTCAATGTTCGTCATGGTGGCCATATTAGAATTCAAAAAGGCTGCCAAATATGGTTTTCAGACATGTCAAAATCAATATCATTATTGAACTCAGGCATGTCAAAATGCCTTGTGTACCCAAAAAAATATACAGCGCACATGTCATTTAAAACCAAAGATGTAATGTTCATGTTTCCGTCATAGTGGCCATATGGAATTCAGATGGGCGGCCGATCCATTAGTCAGATCTTTTGGATCCGCAATTTTGAAAATCAAGCGCCCCAACAATACGGCCCTGTAAAAAAATTTCACCCTTTCTGCCAGATTGAACATTTTTTTCACATGATCTGCCGCCAGCTAACAGGGTTCCCCACGTGCGGGAATCACAGGTCAACGGTCAAACCAGGCATATATGTGCGTGTTTTGCTCTGTCCATTTGTGTTGTGAGCGCAGTATGTTATGCGGTCACGAGAAGTTACTGGTGGAGCTCATCGTGTGTTTTGTACGTCCTGTAGAACCAATATGTCTGTTTTGTTTATCCAAATTTTGTTTCGCAGATATATTGTCAGAAAAAAAAAAAAAAAAAAAAAAAAAAAAAAAAAAAAAAAAAAAAAAAAAAAAAAAAAAACAACATATATAGCATCTATAAGTATAACCCCGTACATTCCAAAAGCCCTGAAAGTATTCAGTGCACAGTTCATCAATGAATTATAATTTTTTTCGCGTTTGAAAATGGCTGAACATATTAATTTAGTTTCCATGAATGTGAGAGGAGCAAGGGATCATATTAAAAGAAAGGACATATTTACTAAAATAAAGGAACAACATATAAGTATAGCATGTTTACAGGACACCCATTCGATATTAAGTTAAAAACAAAAAAATTAAGAATGAATGGGTCTCAGTGGAAATGACATCATATAGTTCTAATTCTAGGGGGGTAGCTGTTCTTTTTAATAATAAACTTTGAGTATACTATACATAAGGTAAATACAGACCCGAACGGAAATTATATCATAATAGACCCTCACTATAACCAACTGCTTGAGATTGACACTGGTAAATTTATACGGACCAAATAATGACAACCCGGATTTTTACAAAAATTTGCATAGTAAAATTGACAGCTACGAAAATAATAGCACTCTTATATGTGGCGATTGGAATTTAGTTCTTGACCCGTCAATTGATACCTTTAATTACAAAAATGTAAATAATCCAAATGCTAGGGATGGCAAGTGATTGCTCTAGCCACCAGAAAAAGAACTAGTAGATGTATGGAGAGGTTTTCATGAAACTGATGCGTCACGTACACATGCATCAATAAACCCTATTAAAAAATCGTCTCCCGTTTAGATTTGTATTGTTTCGGAAGGATATTAGTCGCGTAATTTCAAAAATTCTACTATATTCCAAAATATAAATCGGACGGCACTCTCGCGGTGGCTATAGAAACGAATACAATTCCTACCTAATATAAGGTTTTTAATAGATAATTATAGTATATAAAAGGTATAATAATAACTATATTATAATAAGGTCCTCAGTAAGACTAAACGCAATTTTCAATAGAGCTTT
>NW_014577881.1:201641-207138 GCF_000485595.1 Priapulus caudatus | reverse complement strand
AGCCATTATTGAGGTCGGCCATACGGCCGCCCGTGCCGTATAATCCACATTGAATGCTTATCCACACGGCCGACCGTGCGGATAGCCATATTGAGTCGGCCACACGGCCGCCGATGCGTATAGCCATATGAATCTTATCCATCACGAGCCGCCGTGCGTATATCACTTCCGGCCAAGGCCCACCGCACAGTACATGTGCTATATAATTCCCACCCAACCGCTGGCCCGTCCTCCCGCGTCTGTCTCGTTCGCGTCGCTTCCAGCAATCCGATTTGCTTGTCTGGTCTTGTTGCTTCCATCTAATCGTTCGTGGGGTTCCGTTGTGTCCGTATAATATTCATCCATAAATCTCTGTCCACCCATCCAATCCGCTGCGCGTCTGTCCAGTTCATGCCACCCGTCTTATCCATGCCTGCCATTCCATTCATCATCCACCCACTCGCCTATTCAACCCATTCAGTCTATCTATCCATCCATCCATACACCCTTACATGCATCTGTAACTACATGTTGTTACACCTTGATGCTTGTCATTTTGCAGAAAAGGAAGCTGAGAAGAATGGAGTATGTGATTTTCACATGTTCTGGTTGACGTATACTGAGGTATTTATACTGAGTATAATATTGGAGAACGTTCATTACATAACTAAGCCATTTTACAGTATATACAATACTATTGTACGCTTCGTTTGTTGTCATTCGTTAAACTGTTATACTATATCCAGGACGTAGCGCATGGAGTTTTAAAAGCTTGTAGGCACGACTATCTGTAGTGGCCGAGCGCGACCATGTTGGCCGAGCGGACGGCTACAAGAAACAATTTTTGGTTTTACAAAACCCAGATGGCTCGAACGGCCGCCTTCCCCGAGTCGTCATTCTGCGTTCCCTTGCACGCCTCTTGTTGCTAACGTTGAGACACCTCATTCAATGATCACTGTATACAACCCAAAAACAAAACGAGTAGCGTTAAAATTAGTGTTCACGAGACGAAGTTAAAATGTTAAAAAAACTGACAGAGATCGGATCTAGTCTTTTTCCCGGCGGTTAGAGTGATTGAATAAACGGCACGCGATAGAAATGACAGCCCTAGATGATCGAAGAATATAGCGTCACCTAATTTAGCCATATTCTGCTACGTTCATCTTCAATAGTTTGTTCTTGTCTAGTTCTCATTAAACTCGCTGCCAGCAAGCTTATGGCATGTTGAATTATGGGTGTTTAAAAAAAAGAAGATAACTTGGCAGAAAAAAGTGTAGGCCCGGCCGTACAGCTGCTACATACTGGCGTACCCCCGCTTATCTATGTCAGATGTACTTGGAATCAATGCAATCTCGCGTTTTACTTGTGCGGTCTGATTCTAGTTCTTGTGTTTAGCTATGGAAGTCCACGAGCATGTGCAAGTAGCGTGCGCTGTTTCATGCATATGGTATTATAATAACATCTACGTTAACTAAAAATTTGCGGATGGGTTCTTTTTATATGATGTTAATGTTTGAAAGAGTCGTGCGTCACAATATTCCTTTTTCAAATCGTTGTAGTTTTCAGTAAAGAGCGCAAAGGGCAGGTAGGGCACTACGTAAGCGTGAAGTAAATGTGTGCTGGCCGGGATTTGAAGCGGGCACGTCTTACGCGGGACTATGGTCCAGCTACCTATGATGCCCCTACCTTATCGCATCCAGACCTATGTGTCCCGCGTAGCCTATGAGTGTCGCCGGAGTTACCATCGGACTGCCATATGGCGTGTCCCGTAACCCTTTTTCTAGATTACAGCTTAGATTACAGACGTAGAACAGCGAGTAGAGAAGGAAGTTTATAGCGGGTGTTTACAGCGCATGCGTCATGACCTGCCGAAGAGTCAGGTAAGATATCTGCACGTCAGTGCGTGTCTCTATCGATAATTAATTAAAAAGCATGGAACCTTTCGACGCTTTTACGACAGGTCCTGTTTGTTGCCTAAATAAACAAGGCGCACCAAACCCACGCCTAGACAACAACTATTTGCGTACATTAGTGGATGCTGCTGCTGCTGCTCCTGCTGCACTATGCAATGAAACATTATGCCCACATTCTGTCGGCTAGTGTTATTACTCATACAAACACGCATCCACACACGGATATATCGCAGCAGAACAGAAGTTCACTCGCTCAGGTTTAGTTTCGTTTACATGTGACGTCGCTATGAAATTGCGCGTTTACATGTTCGTACGCGGCATACATGTTCTCATAGAATACTAGCTATTGTTTACGTTTCCACTAGTGTATCGTAATCACTTCACGTTTGTCGCCTGTCAGATATGTACATACACGGCATGTGGATCGCTTTGAATTTCTGCGCGTTGGCGATTGCTCTGTGCCTTTCTTAGAAATCAAAGCAATTTTAGAGCCGTAACTTTTGGTTAATTTATACGACAAGCATTGATACATCGTACGTAATGGACATCAGTAAAAAAAATAATGCAAGAGGCGACAATTCAACACGAACAAGTGAACTTGCGCGCATTCATGATCATATGCCAGCGAAAAATGTAGTTTCAAATGATAAACGTCATCTCCATCACTATACTTTTAAACGTACAACAATTACTATGCTATAATTATCAGAAATGTTATATTAATTAATTAATTAAGTTAATTAGATTATTTCGATTTAAAGAAAAACGAATTAATATGCATCGTAGTAAACCGTGAAAAGGTAGCGCAATTATTAATAAAATTGTTTCCGAAAATAGCCTATAGTATCGAGTCTTTAGTTGCCGAGAGAATTTAACTGCATGAGAATTGACCGATTAAACGTATGCACGACTAAACTCAACACTTCACTCTACGATCGTACTGTTAACTATATCTGAGTCATTATGATCAGGTGGAGGCGTGAACTGTATGATTAAAACAAAGTACGTCAGAAAACATCCGCAAGTCTGAAAAATAAGAAGAAATAAACGCATCTTAAAGCTGCGAAAATAATCTCATGTATGTCAACGGTTCTGCTACGAAGTCAATCTTTATCGTTAGTTTCTCTTTTTACTAATTAGACTATAACTTACAAACAATATCACATGTAGAAAGAAGATGGGAGTAATAAAGTTATGAACAATTGAATGACAGCATACCGTGAGAAGAAAACTTCTGTCAATAGCGAAGAAGCTACAAGCCGTGAGACCGATACTTGGTCCAGATAACTTCGTGGCAAAACGGAGCATCTGAAATAGAAATTTAGCACATCGATATTAACCAACTCGATACAAATTGTGATTTATAGCTCGTAACCTTCAACGTAATATCTATATGAATAATATAGATATATATTCCCACTGTTGGTATGAATAATGAACGTGACGCGAAATGATACCGAAGGCAGCGTAATAAAATCCACATTAGCAAGGCAAACTGTGCACGAAGAAAGTAAACAGATATAGAACATATGGCGCGCAAAAGTGTTTATAGTGAGGGATGACGAGGAGAGTACGTATGCGCAGCGCAGGCATCCTGCGGCGGCTGTGGCGTGCTCGCCGGCGCGTCTCCTCTAACGCAGGCACATCCCGGAACAGCTTCATGCATCCTGAGCAGAGGCGCAGCGCGTCGTACAGGTTGTCTTCCGCGGCCCCTGCCGTCCATCATCTCCTTGTTTGCTCCTGCCGCTCTTCCGCACGGACTATCGTGTGATATCGTCGCAGTACCGAAAGCAATGCTGTTTAATGTTGTTTTATACTTCAGCTCAGAGAGGCCGTGGAAGAGAGAGGAGCGAATAAATGGTCGAGGCATATATTTGCTCAGTTTACTTTTTTAATTCAATAAACAGGAATATTAAAGGCGACACCTATCCGCAACTCAGCTTCGAGGCCCAGTAGCGCATGCGGCATAACCTCACAAGAGATGCATCGATGAGACAGTAGCTGCAAGATGCGCAAAAACTATTAGCACCCCAGCTTCGCGGGTGTAATTAGGCGGTTGACGTAGCAAGTAATTCTCTACCAATTTCTAAACTATATAAGAAGTTTATTATAATAATTATGTATATAGATTAAGCGTATAATAATAATATCAGCCTTATAATAAGGTCTCAAAGTATACTAAAACCCTTTTTCTAAATAATGAAGCTCAGATTAATAGACGTAAAACAAGCGAGAGTAGGAGAAGGAAGTTTAGCGAGGGTGTTGTCAGGCGCTCGCGTCATGACACTGCCGAATAAGTCAGGTAAGTATACCGAACTTTTCAGTGCGGTGTCTCTATCGATAATTACTTAAAATGCACTTGGAATTCCTTTCGACGCTTTTACAACAGGTCGTGTATGTTGGCCTAAATAACCAACGCGCACCAACACCCACGCCTAATACACAACGCATATTGCGTAGGCATTAGTGATGGCTGCTGGCTTGCTGCTGCTTGCGCTATGCAATGAAAACGATTATGCCACATTCTGTCGAGTGGTTATTATCATACAAACACGCATTAAACCAGCGAGTGAGTATTGGAGCAGCGAAGAACAGAAAGTTGGAGCTCAGGCACCAATGGTTTAGTTCTTCGTTTATATGTGACGTCAGCTATGAAATTGCGGACGTGTACACGTTCGTACCGGACACTCACATGTTCTCAATAATACTCTATCTGCAGATAAAAGCTATGTGTTTAGCGTATTCCACTCTGTATCGTAATCACTTCACGTTTGTCGCCTGTCTGATATGTATCATGCAGTGGCAACTGTGGACATGCGCTTTAAATTTCTGAAGTTGAATTCGATTGCTTCTGAGATTGCCGAAGAGAATTACCTGTGAAAAGAAGTGAGATGTATTGACCGAGTTTAAACGTAATGCACCACTGAACTCTCAACAGTTACACTGCTACGAGCTCGTAAACTGCTACCTATATATTGAGTCTTTCATAATCAGGTTGAGCGTCGAACTGTTAAATGATTTAATACGCAACGTCCTTGCAGAAAAGCATCCGCACACATCTGAAAAATAAGAGAAATAAACCGCATCTTAAAAGCTGCGAAAGATAATCTCACGTATGTCAACGTTCTGCTAGAAGTCAATCTTTATGCGTTAGTTTCCTGCTTTGTTAGCTAACCATTAGACACCTATAAATTACAAACAATATGCAACATGTAGAAAGAAGATGGGATAATGAGGTCTTATACCTATTTGAAGCATTTGAATGACAGCACAACGCGTGAGAAGGAAACTTCTGTCAATGCAGGTGAAGAAGCATACAAGCCGTGGCGACCGATACTTGGCCCAGCTAACCATTCGTGCAAAACTGAGGGGCAATCTGAAAATAGAAATTTAGCAGCATCGATATTAACCAACTCGATACAATTGTGATTTATAGGCTCGTAAGCCCTTGACGTAATATCTATATAAATAATATTATATATATATATATATACTATATATATATTAATAATATATATAGTATATGCCGTGTTTGTTGTGGTGCGTGCTGTGGTGGCGTGGGGGGCGTGCGTGCGTGCGTGCGATGGCGTGCATGCGTGTGTGTG
>NW_014577881.1:198790-201631 GCF_000485595.1 Priapulus caudatus | reverse complement strand
AATATAGTATCTATACTATATATAATATACTAATATCTATATATATATCTATGCTATATCTATAATCTATCTATATAATTATATATATATATATATAGTATATATAATTATAATATATATGTTGGTGTGGCGTTGGTGTGCGATGCGTGGCGTGCGGTGCCGTGCGTGCGTGAGTGGGTGCGTGCGTGTGGTGTTGCGTGTGCGTGTGTGTGTGCTCGTGTGTTTGTTTCTGTGTGGATGTATGTATGTGTGTGTGTGTGTTTGTGTGTGTGTGTGTGTGTGTTGTGTGTTGTCCGGGTGTGTGTGTGTGATGTGTGTGTGTGCTGTTTGGTGTGTGTGATGTGGGTGTGTGTGTGCTGTGTGTGTTGGTGTGTGTGTCGTGTGTGTGGGTGTTGTGTGTGTGTGTGTTATGCGTGTGTGTGTGCGTGCGTGCGTGCGTGCGTGCGTGCGTGCATGCGGGTGTGTGTGTATTACCGTGCGTACAGAGCGAGGTTTCGTCTAACTCCGAACTCTCTAAATAGCAGATAATACCTGTACTTCTTCTTGAATCGGGGCATCAAGCAATGCGAGGTCGTTGATTGCAGGCAATATACCGTGGGCCTGCGCAGAGAACAGCATGAATTTTGAGTATGAGAGAGAACAAGACAAGTAGTTCAGGGCTGTGTCAACCTTCATGCCATAGTCGTCGTTATTATCATCGTCGTCGACGTCATCATCATTATCATCATCATCATCATCATCATCATCATCATCATTATCATCATCATCATTACGATTATTATTAATAAATTAATTTTACTCAACGCATTGTACATCGTACAGGTGTTTAATCCAATTTTGTATTCTTCATGATACTATCTGAGTGAATTAAGAAACTATCTTCACCTACCTTTTCCATGACCTTGGACGCTGACATACACAGATTGACGTAGTTGCGTACGAGTATTATCGAATAGATCAGAATTGGTAGCATGGCTATTAAAATGTTTGCGCCAGTGGTAGACATCAATGTGTATAAACAAGTAAAGAATAAGTCAATACACAACACTACTACTGATGTACCGCATGTCATCAGAAGCAGAGGCCCAAAGATGGCGTCCGTGCGCGCCACTAGTGTGCAGAGATACTGGTGGCGCCGCCGCACTTGTTTGCAGGTACCGATGTGTGAAACATTGTCTTCACCGGGCGCTGAAGCCTTCTCGTAATTCTCAGTAACAATATCTTCTAGGATAGCCGTTATCCTTGAGAATTCTAGCATCAGTACCTCGCAAAGACTGCTGACGAGAAAGATAGGTAATGTGATTAGGTAATTCGCCAGTACCGTAAAGATGGCCATGTCAATAAGCACTAACCATGTCGATATACTAGCTGACTCGGCATTCGCATCAGCAACCCAGTCGTCTTCGGGTGTAATTTTAGAACTAACCAGGGCACACCCTGTGGACGCTGCCACGAGTATCAGACTGGAGACGACGGCCGTAACAACAGACCTGACGGCAGAACGCCTCGCCTTGCGGTAAACATTCCCGCTAACCGCCGAGTGTGTAGATTTTATCCACGCGCTTGCGTCGTCCGGCACTAGCACCTCCTTCCAGTCGTGATGGAAGCTGGCTAGCTGATTTCTTCGCATTAAAAAAAACCAAATGTTTATCCATTGTTGTCCGAAAGTAAATGTAATCGAAATAAGACCTAGGAATTCAACAAGATTCCAGTTAGTAAGGTAACTCAGCACGAGGAAGTAAGAGATATAGACATAGGCCGCAAGTGTTATAGTGAGGATGGCGGCGGAGTAGATGGCAGCGCAGCATCCCTGCGGCGCGCGGGCGTCTCCCGGCTGCGTCTCTCTCACGGGCCACATCCCGAACAGCTTCATGCATCTGAGCAGAGGTCGCAGCGCGTCGTACAGGTTGTCTTCCGCGGCCCCTGCCTCCACATCACTCTGTTCCTCCTGCCGCTTTTCCGCACGGCTATCGTGTGATATCCTCGCAGTACGAAGCATGATGTTTAATGTTGGTTTATACTTTACTCAGAGAGCCGATGAAAAGAGAGAGGAGCGAATAAATGGTTTGCTGGGAGATGATGCCGTAACGGTAACGCACGTCCTGTGTGCACGTCCGCACAGCTTTCACGGCTGATAATGTCCCGCTCAGGTCTGGAGAGAATCGAGAGAGTGGGGCTAAAAAAATAGGTTTTGCAGTGACCCATATCTTGGTCATCGCGTGTGACATGTGCGCATGACAGAACTCTCCGAATAGCTGCCATTAATGTACATTATTCACCGCCGTATAGACCAACACAAAACAGCGACAGAAGCGCACGTATTTGTTTAGTTTCTGTGTGAAATAGCTTGTGTGTGTTCGCGTTAGTGCGCTGATGTGTGTCTATATAAAGATATAATAGACATTGTGTTGCGCATGTCTGAGTTGACCTTTTGCTTTTTAGGTGTCGCGCTATATATATATATATATATATATATATTAGGGGTTGAGCTAATAGCCGTCCGTCGATCATTCCCGAACATTGCACTACTTTGCGTCAGGATAAGAAATCAACATCTTTTACTTTTCTTTGTGTAAATACGCTGCATTAGAGTGCTCGTAAAAGATAGATGTTTTATAGAACGAATAGAACGTGCGAACTGATTGGTTTTGTGAAAGAATTATGGCAATGCAGGTGCACTGATATCGTTCTACTTTGCTTTCGGTATATATAGTAAGACCGTAGTATATAGCATACAAATCTATTATATACATCACATATATATATCTATATATATATATAGGCAGTTAGGTAGATAGATAGATAGATAGATATACAGATAGATAGATAGATAGATAGATA
>NW_014577881.1:183066-193267 GCF_000485595.1 Priapulus caudatus | reverse complement strand
GTGAGTGAGTGAGTGAGTGAGTGAGTGAGTGAGTGAGGGAGTGAGTGAGTGAGTGAGTGAGTGAGTGGTGAGTGAGTGAGTGAGTGAGTGAGTGAGTGAGTGAGTGAGTGAGGGAGTGAGTGAGTGAGTGAGTGAGTGAGTAAGTGAGTGAGTGAGTGAGTGAGTGAGTGAGTAAGTGAGTGAGTGAGTGAGTGAGTGAGTATTTGAGTGATTGAGTGATTGAGTGAGTGAGTGGACACCCCGGTGTTTTATGTGGACTCAGAGGCTCAGCCTGTTGCCTGTCTCTGTATGTCAGACACGCATCACACATCTTAACTTTGTTCTCAACATCCTTATTTATCATAGGCCAATACACTGAATCTCGAGCTCTTTGCTTACACTTTTCCATTCCCATATGACCTGCATGAATTTTATCAAGTATCGACTTTCTCAAGCTTTGTGGGACAACCACTCTACTGCCTTTCATGATGATGCCGTTAGTCACGGTCAATTCATCTCTAAAGTTCCAATACGGATGCAATATATCTGGGCATTTAACCTTATCACTAGGCCACCCTTTCAGAATTACCTCTCTAAGTTCATTCATTGTCTCTTCTTTGTCTGTCTCCGCTCGAATCTCTTCTAGCTTTCTATCAGCTACGGGAATATGCTTCATGACATTAACCACATGCGCACTTACTTCAGTTTCAAAACTGGTATCACCTGTGTCTGGTGGATAATTGCGGGACAACATGTCTGCTGTAAACATTAGTTTACCTGGTTTGAACTTTAGCTCACAATCGTACTTTTGCAATCTCAAACGCAGTCTCTGCAATCTAGCTGGGCAGTCATTTAGAGCTTTACTGAAAATAGCGATCAGCGGTTTGTGATCTGTTTCAGCTTCAAACCTGCGCCCATACACATACTGGTGGAACCGTTCACACCCAAAAGCTATACCTAGAGCTTCCTTTTCAATCTGCGCGTATCTCTGTTCACACTCTGTCATAGCCCTAGAGGCATATGCTACCGGTAACCAGTTTTCCCGTTCTAGGGATTTACACTGAAGCAATGCTGCTCCTATTCCCTTCTGGGATGCGTCAGTTGATATCTTCACCAGCTTTCTCACATCGTAGTATTGCAGCACTGGTCTGCTCGTAATCAGAGCTTTGAGATCTGTCCATGCCTGTTCTTGCTCATGGTCCCACCTTCATTGAATGTTCTTATCAAGTACTGATCTTAGTGGAGCTGATCTGGCTGATAAATCAGGCAAAAATCTAGCCAGATAGTTGATCATCCCCAGAAAACTTTGCAAGTCAGAACGTGCTAGCTTAGTGATTACCTCTATCTTCTTCTGATCAGGCTTCAATCCCTTTTTTGTGTAAGTGTCTGCTATGAACGTAATCTCATTCCCTCCCAGCAAGCACTTTTCAACGGATTTACACTGAAGCAATACTGCTCCTATTCCCCTCTGTTTCCTAGCAATCTGAAACACCGCATCTAGACGCTCATCGTGCTTCTCTTTTGTCTCGGCATGCACAGCTAAGTCATCCATCGATACTTCGACTCCATCTATATTTCCAAATAGTTCTTCCATTTTTTTTGAAAGATTTTTCTTGCACATGATACACCAAATGGTAGTCTCAAGTTAAAGGTGCACAGTTTCGAGCTGGCTTCATCTAGTTCTAGTTGCCAATATCCACTTCGACAGTCTAATTTGGTAAAAATATCTGCTTCCACTGAACCTCGACAATATTTCATCCCTTGTTGGAAGCTTATAGTGCTCACGTAGGATTGCCTTATTTAGATTTTTAGGACCCATGCACACTCTCAGTTGGCCACTTGGTTTGTGCACAACTACCAGTGAATTAACCCATTCAGTAGGCTCACTTACTTTAGCTATAACGTTCAGTGACTCCATCCGTTGAAGCTCTTCCTTCAGCTTGCCCTGTAGCCTGAATGATACTCTCCTACATGGTTCTACCACAGGTAGGACGTCATCACGTGTGTGTATGCTTACTTTCCCGGCAGAAAGCCTAGACCACGGAAGGTATCACTGTAGTCGTCAAAGAAATGCTTGTGCGTTTCAGGAGTTTTACACACATAACAAACTCTCTTGATTAGTCCAAGATCCTCACAAGATGTTCTACCCAAGATTGGGACTACTTCAGTTGCACAGATAATAAACTGTGTTCTGTAGAGCTTACTATCGTGCTTTATACTGAGGATATATTTCCCTTTTACAGGTATTTCGCCTCCATCATAAGCTGTAAGCTTGATCTTGCAGTCCTGTATGCTGACCGGCTGCTTTAGTGCTTTACAATCCTTGTCACTCAGAATGTTCACGTCACTTCCAGTGTCCAGTTTTAGCGGTATTAAAGTTTCGTTTATGTTTGTCAGCACTATCCATGGCTTTGACACTGACCCTTTAACAGAACTAACATCAACAGTGTCGATCATGAATTCCGTGTACGGATCTTCAACCTCTTGCTGCTGTACTGTGTGTACTTTTCTGTTTCAAATATCTAGTCTTGCACATTTTTCCAAAATGATCTGGTTTTGCACACTTGTTGCAAACTTTCCCTATAGCTGGGCACTTTCTGCCTGTCGCATGTCTTTCATATCCACAACGACCAGATTTTTTTGCTCTTGCCTTGTCACCACTACTACTTGTGCTTGTGCCTGCATTCCACTGTTTTCTCCGAACGAAATCTTTGCCTTGAACTCGGCCTCCACGCTCACTTGGACCACGTTGTCTTACTGCATGAAATTTACCTTAGACCGAATAATTCTCTCCCAGATAACGTTTTATCTATCATCTAATCTTTCATCTATCGATTCATATATATATATATATATATATTATAGAATAGCCTAGCAGTACTAGTACGGTACCGTAGTAGTACTAGTAGTATATTGACGTTATTCCCACAGCCTGGTTGTCAATAATATAATATGCTATATTAATTATTATATATAATAATTAGTATTATATGTAGGCCTATGTATGCTATATGCTATACCTATATGCTATATTTGCCTATATGCCTTATAAATAAATAAATATATATATATATATATAATATAATCTTTCATGTTTCATCATTTTCATCATGTTTCACCATCAAGGTTTGTTTTCATGCGAATGGTAACATAAGAATTATTATAATTGGTAGAATAGGCTGCGACTAGCTAGCACGTGACTCGTGACGTCACGTAAAAAAATATTTTTCGTGTATTTCTCGTTCCTTTAGCGCCATACATGTATCTATATAAATATCCATATTTATATAATCTCTTAAGTATAGATCAAAGTTTTTTTCATGCTAATTTGAATAATAGAATAAGTCGCGTTTTCTTATTTTTCATTTGAAATGTTGTGGGGCACAGACCGGCAGATTCAGCTTTTGGTAGTTGGTGGAAGATGGCGCTGTGGCGTCACTTTCATGTTAAGTGCGGATAGGCCAAGCGCTATCCAGATTATATTATAGAGATCAGTGGTCTAGAGACGTGAAATTCTCTCGAGACTGATTTGTTGTCGACATTATGACGTCATAGATGAAGTCGTTTTTTACCGTCGACAACGGCGTTTATCAAACAATGACGTCATCGTCGGCATCGTTTATCAAACAATGACGTCATCGTCGGCATCGTTTATCAAACAATGACGTCATCGTCAGCATCGTTTATCAAACAATGACGTCATCGTCGGCATCGTTAATCAAACAATGATGTCATTGTCGGCATCGTTTCTCACACAATGACTTCATCGGCGTCGGAGTGGCTGTCGTGATGACGTCACCAGCGAAGTCGTTTGTCATGCGACTGCTGACTTAGGTGGCAGCGTTAATGTTTGATTTAGCGTTCGTGACGACATTTTTGCTGCTGCTGCTGCTGATGATGATGATAATGATGATGCTAATAATGATACGTAATGTACGTAAATCTTTCGTTGCAGATCTTGGGAGTCTTCATATCGTATTTTATCCTGCTCGTTCAATTTTCTACACCACCCGGCATGACAGCGTCAGTTAACAATATCACAATACACTAAATACACTAAGAATGCACTAAAGAACCTAATAAAGAATACAGTAGAAAAACAAAGAATACCGTAAAGAAACTAAGAGAGAATACGGTAGAAAAACAACGAATATAGCAGAGAAACAAAGAAAAAATATATTAGAAAAACAAAGAATACAATGAAGTACCTTATAGAAAAACTAAAACAATAGCCGCAAAGCGTCTGGGCTCATCTGAGGTCTGTTTCTACGGTTATAAACGTAACATTTAAGTCGTGCGTAGTGACACCTTTGTTAGGCGCAGATATGCATATACGCAGTTGCGTACACATCATTTCAGCAACCTTCTGCATTTTGCATACCTCCCAAATCCCATTGGTTGATACAAATAGCGTGCCTAAAACTCCTGTTTTATGGTGCATTGTGACTCTAGCCCTTACCCTATTAAAAGATAATTATGTAAATATTTGCCTTAATTGGAAAGAAATAGTTAAATGGATAAAGATAGAAAAATACAGAAAACAGGTAAATAGTATTTATAATATTATAATCTGATGGGATTCGATCCAACGACCTTTGAGCAGTAATCCTGTGCTGTAGCAGTTGGGCTATCGAGTCATATTGTGTTTCAGATTATGGATGTTTCATGAATATGAGAACACTGTGTCATCATTGAGGCAGTTCAGGAATCCATGTTTAGCCTTCCTCTTGAGGGTCAAAAGGTTATCAGACACTTACTCTTCGCATGTCAATGGAAAGCACATTTTATGGTCCTTTCAATAAAGGGATAAAAATGGTAGGTCAGCGCTGAAACAAAAAAGTTTTTCACTCTGTCCGTTAGCCCATGTCCTCAGAAAATGTCTGATATCTGACCTTTCCCCCACTGCCCTTTTACCTGTGACCTCCAATTTCGCACTGGTGATGGGTTTCCTGCCCATCACACTATACACCGAATATTAAGAGCATATTTACTTCTATACCTTAAGTTAAGGGGGAAATATTCCCCCTCCGTTTACACATTTTGACCCTTTGACCATTGACCCCTAAATTTTTCATCCTGAATCCTTTTCACGATCCCCCACCCCCGACGTCCCTAATATTGTGACCGTACGTCGAGTGGTTAAGATTTGTGCCCAACTGTTGACGGACGCACGAACAGACGGCCGGACGCACGGACGGACGCACGGACGGACGCACGGACGGACAATTATGCGATTCTACAAGCTGCATCTGACTTCGTCAGCTGAGCTAAATACAGAATTATTTTAAAAGGATGTTTAATCTGTTGTGTGTTTTAACGAGTGAGACCGCACAACCGCTTCTTAATTTTTATTGTGTTTTTTAAAGCACAGTTACTAGCAGTTACTAACTACTAAAGTACAGTTACTAACGCATGTGTGCGTGCTTGTGTCTGTGTGTGTATGTGCATGCGTGCGTGCGTACGTCTGTGTGCATTTGTGCGTGCTTGTGTCTGTGTGCATGCGTGCGTGCGTGCGTGCGTCTGTGTGTGTGCGTGTGTGCGTGCGTACGTGTGTGTGCATGTGTGCGTGCTTGTGTCTGTGTGTGTGCGTGCGTGCGTGCGTGCGTGCGTCTGTGTGTATGTGTGTGTGTGTGTGTGCGTGCGTGCATGTAGGAGCAGCTTCGGTAAGCAGGCCCAACATGTTCTGCTTGCATCTATGACTCTCTCTCTCTCTCTCTCTCTCTCATTTGCTATCCTTTTGCTATCTTATTTTTTCTAGAATGTTCGCGGGTACCCAACAAACAAACTTGCGCTTTAATTAGATGAGTGAGACAAACGGGCGGGACAATAGAGAGGTGCGTGAAATATTTTCCAATTAACCCAAATAAGGGCGTTCGGTGTCTATCCTTTATGTGTTTGAAATAAACAGAGGCACCCGATGAAATACGCAATTACCGTGGAGCAGTAATGTCGACAAGGCAGATAATTAATAAATACCTATCACAATAGAAACGACTGCATGTTCTAATACTGAAACCACCTGTAATAAAAATCAGATATGGGCGCGTGTGCGCAAACAAGCGCAGGTCCACGTACTCGCACGCACGCACGTACACACGCACACACACACACATGCACACACATGCACACTCGCTCGCACACGCACGATCGTACGCACACACGCACACGCACACGCACACGCACACGCACACGCACACGCACAACCATAACCCTAACCCTAAATTCAATATCGACTTATTGATATAACGAAGGCTTATATTTATGACAATGTAAACAGAATGTAATCGCATGGCCAATTCCAATATTTATTTTTACGTTTCAACATTTATTTATTATACTATGCTTAGTATATCGTAACGTTGCAATTCTTGGTTTCTAATCTCATGTCTTGACGCATGCATATTCAAGATAGTATTACTGCTATTTCATCCACGATCTAACCTTGTCTATCAACGCCAGCCTTGTATGCCACGAGCACCAGCTGAAAATAATATCAGTCAATTGTAATGTTATATTGTTATTATTATATAAGGGTAAACAGTGACGTTAAATAAAGCTGCTTATTATTCATTGTGTCGTCTAATTTATAATGGCTGCCTGCCCTAGCCTCGATCTGACGCGATCTACTTTCGATCTATCGTCGCGCGATGTGATCCGGCTACAAAATGTTACATTAGTAATAAAGTCTAACTAGTAATAATTTACCCGCGGTGCTACATTGCTAGGTATTATAATGAGAAATGACGCAAGATACAGTGACAATTTATTTTTTAATTATTTTGTTGAGATCAGTAAACATTCATAATACAAATAGATATATAATATATCATAAATATATAAATATATATTATAAATAATATTCATAATATATAAGAGAAAAGGGCAAGTCTTGTAGAGCATCAAAGCTCTCGTCTCTCTCTCTCCTCTTCCTCTCTGCTCTCTGCTCGAGCTGCTCTCTCTCCTTCGTCGCTGCGCTCTCTCTCTCAGGCGCGCGCGCGCTTCTGTCTCTCCTCTATCTACTCGCGCGCGCTTTTCGTCTCTCCTCTCTCTCTCGATCTCTCTCTCCATGCGGCAGCGCGCTTCTGTCTCGTTCTCTCTCTCGTTTCTCTTCTCTCTTTTTCGGCGGCGCAGCGCATTGCTGACTCTGCTCTGCTATTCATCTGCGGGCGCGCGGCCGCTCTCTGTCTCTGTCTCGCGCGCGCGCTTCTTGTCATGCTTTTTCATCTCATCGCAGACGCGCCGCGCAATCTCTTGTGTGCTGCGTCTCTCTCTCTCTCTCTGCTGCTCGTCTGCTGCTCTTCTCTCTCTCGTCTCTCTCTCTCTCTCTGTCCTCTCTGTCCTCTGTCTGCTCGCAAATGCGCGCTTTCTGTCTCTCTCTCATCTGTCTGCTCTCGCGGCGCGGCTTCTCTTAGTCTGCTCTGTCTTTTCATCTCTGCTCCTCTCGGCGCGCCGGCCGCTGCTCTGCTCTTTCGCTTGCTCCCGCGCGCGCGCTCTCTCTCTCCCTCTCTGCTCTCTCGCTCGCTCTCCTGTCTCTCTCAGCATTTCGGCGCGCGCGCTAAACGGCGGGCTCTCTGTCTGTCTGCTCTCTCTCTCTCTCTCTCTGCTCTCCTCTCTCTCATAGCGCGCGCTCTGCTCTCTCTCTCTCTTCTCTCTCTCTCGCGCGCCGCCGACGCTCCATCTGTCTCCTCTCTCTTTCTCTTTGCTGCTCTCGGGGCGCGCTTCTGTCTCTCATCTCTGCTCTCGCGCTGCTCTGCTGCTTTCCTCTCTCTCTCTCGTCTCTCTATCCTCGGGAGCGCGCTCTCTTTCTCGTCCTCTCTCTCTCTCCTCTCGCAGCGCGAGCGCTTTCTAGTCTCATTTCTCTCTCTCCTCGCGCGCTCTCTCTCTCTCTCTCTATCTCTCTCTCTGCTCTCGCGCCGGCCTTATCTAGCTCTCCTCTCTCTCTCTGCTCTTCTCGCTCCTCTTTCTCGTCTCTGCTCTCCTCTCTCTCTCTCCTGCGCGCGCGCGCTCTCTGTCTCTTTCTGCTCTCTCTCCAGTTAAATCTGTGGCGATCGGTCACTCGGGCTAGACATTAGCTGCATTTATGATCTGCAGTTATGTCTGATCTGTCTCTTATATATACTACTATATATATATAGTATATATATATATATATATATATATGGTAAACGAGCTTCGGCGCCATAGGCCCTCATATCGCCCGCATCCTAAAATCGTCCTGTCGCGTGTCTAAAGCATGCCAGGTCGATGTACAGCATCCCTGTGGCATATGAACAGCGAATGCACGATTCCCACGGCGGTTGTTATGAGGAACCTGTGGGGGTGATGTGTGGCTTGTCAATGTGATGTGGCGTGACATAAAACATGACTTGATCACGCGTCTCTCGTGAGGCAATGAGGGCAGGTAAGAGCCTACCCCCGCTGAGGCTTGGTGTATAAATGGCTGGGCTCTGCTGCTCAGTAAGGCAAGTTAGATAATCGCCGATCTGGAGGCGATCGAGACGGTCAAGCCAGCACTGCAGCCAGGCGAGTTCGGGAGCGCCTCATCTTCAGCGATCAGCGTAAGGCTATACCAAGTATCTAGTTAAGCCGCCTGCAACAGGGCAAGCAAACTCACTAGCAGGGTGTAGTTAGTAGGCTGTCTTAGCTGTTCAGCTCATCGTGTATATTTCTGTACCGCCAGCGACAACGCTGTGTGGATTCTGTGCACCATCTTTAGTTCACCTTAGCGCTGCTTGACTTAAGGCCGAATAAAAGCCCCGGCATATTCCCCTGGCCGTGAACACTTTTATCCAGCTTGTTCTGGTTTTAGCGTGTTGCTATTTTTTGTGTTGACACCTATACATACAATCCAGTGGTCGAACGCTTGCATTCGTCGTCAGAAACTAGACGTAACTAAATCGTTGCATTGTGCCGTGACCAGAGATTGTAGTTCGGTAGAACTGAGTTGCGGCAGCCATGAGCAGTGGTTCTGTAAAGGTACAGCACATCAAGTCCCGCGAGGGAGTCCACGAGTATACAGCTCGCTAGAGCAGAGGTGAGAATTGCGTGTGCAAGATGTCGTCACTGAGTTTTTGGCCTTGTTGGCAACTGTCCATCAGCCCTAACTCATACCTCAACTTGTATAGCGAACGGAGAGCATATACACGGCTCGGCGCCATGTTTGACACATGATGGCAATGACTCCCGCGCCAAAGGGCAAGCTAGAGGAAAAAGAGCCAGGCGAGCAAAACATTCGTTGGCCGTAGTTCTACGCTCGCTTTGTGGATGGAAGAGGATGTCCGTGGCCTCCCCAAGCACGATGAATACCGAAGCAGAAGCATACTGGCTGGGGAGCTGGCAGAATGAGGCCAGGGGAAGGGCGCTGCCGCACGCACCGCCCGAGCCGAAAGCCACCTTCGCAACCGCCAACAGCTGCGAGTTGCTTACGGGATCCAAGGATGGAAGGGAGTCTCGCTTCTCGAAGGCAAGCATTCCCCTCTTTTCCGCGCTGCGGAAGTAAAGAAGGCGTGAAAAACGTTTCCGACCTGCAGTTACGCGGTAGGAAAGGAGTGAGCGTGATCAGAAGCACGACGCAGCAACAGGCTCCGGGGCATGCCGTTTGAGTGTAGGCTGAGTCAGAGGAAGAGCCTCCTCTCGCATGTTGATGCTGGCGGAAGATGGCCAGAGAGAGAGACCCACTAACCACGCTCGTAGACCTGGAATGGCTGAGGGCGCAGGATGCCAGGCAGCAGAGGTCGGAACGAGTAGCGGCGGGGCCAAATTCGCAGCAATCGCTTGAGGACCTGCAACAAACCAGCTTCAAGGGAGTTCCATTGGCAGCAGCCAGAGGCTGCATGGCAATTACCGCATAGAAGTAGGTGGCCGGGAAGTCAATTTACTAATTTGACACCGGTGCAGAGTTATCTCTCCTTGCTAACGCAACCTATCAGCACTACGCTTTTGGCGGGGCTTGCCCTGCATCAAGGCAGTGACTAGTATGGTGACGCGCAGGAAGGGAAGATAAATAGCGGCTGGGGGAAGCAGCGACGGACCTCGTAGTTCACGAAGGAATACATCCGGCATGCTTAATGGTGGTGGAGACAAAGACGCTCGCGTGGTGGAATCCTAGATGACTTCTGGCGAAGTACAACTGTCCGGATGGATGGTCGCGCGAGCGACAGTTGATGCTCTTGATGCAGCAGATCCTCTGCAATTGCATAACGCAATCCAGAATGGCAGGAAA
>NW_014577881.1:174488-183041 GCF_000485595.1 Priapulus caudatus | reverse complement strand
TATCTCAATTTGCACGTTTACAGTTGTACATTATGATAGATTGGGGTTCTTTCCGAACTGGAAACCGGCCGGAACTTGAAATAAAGTTGGCCGCAACTACTGGCCCAACCGGTAGGAACTTTACCGCGGAATAACGATACAGTTTTGACCAGGATGCGCAACAATCAGCGGCCTGAATACATATCATTAGCGAGGCATATACTCAGCGCGGAATAGAACAAATGTTTCAAAATTTAATTACAGGATGATTTGTTACCATGTTATTGTAATGAATCAGCTGTTACGTGCATAATTTTGCTATTTAGGCATCTTATTACCAGGAATTCTGTGGGCAAAACCTGAGTTTTAGTCGATTATATTTCAAACTAAGGGACAGATGCCATTCCGGGATGAGCTCTAGAGATTTGATTTAAAAGCAAATCTCCAAATTGAATTATCCATCATCAGTTAGTTCAGTATCAGTTATGTAGCAATGTGCACGTGGCCAAACGTTTTTTTGGGCCGAATAGTGTGAAGGTTGGTTAACAGCATGCTTCGGTTCAGCAATGGTTGACTCGTATTGACTTCGCAACTATCAACCGTGACTGATCTCTTTGACTTGATGACGACTTGTAGCAAAAATAAATTGAGAAAAGGGTTCTGACCAACCGGACTCTGAATAAAATTGAGGATCCGCGCCGACTCAAGTTCCGGTGCAACCCCTAATATTTATCATTACCCTTTACACTATATATTGTTTATAGTATACCAGAGCCGCAGCGAGTCTGCGGCCTATCCTGAGGTCTGTTGCCTACGGTTTACATAGTAACATTTAAGTCGTGCGTAAGTGACACCTGTTGTTAGTATAGCGCAGATTATCATGATAGGCTCTCACGTCAGTTGCACGCTACACATCATTCAGCAACTTCTGCATCTGATTATAACGCTCCTCAATCCCATGTTATGATACAATTCACGTGCCTGGAAATCCTGTTTTATAGTTGCATATTGTGCCCTAACCTAACCATAATTTTAATAAATTAAATAATTAATTGATGTATTATGAAATTGACCGTGTAAATAGAATCTGTAAGATTTGAGTAATTGCGAAAAAAAATATTTAAATAGATAAGATAGAATAAATAAGAAAACAGGTAATAATAAACAATTCTGCTGAGGATTCGATCCAAGGAACTATTGAGCTGTATCCATGTGCTGTACTGTTGGCGGCCTATCGAGGAATATTGGCTTTCCAGATTAATGGATGTATCAATGAATATGAGCACACTGTGGACATCATTGAGGCAGTTCAGGAATCACATGTTTAGCCCTCGCTATGAGAGTCAAAAGGTTATCGTCTCTTACTTTACGCCCACTGTCGTTGAAAGCCCTTTTATTGTCCTTTCAAATAAAGGGATTAAAAAAATGGCTAGTCAGCCGCATGACAACTAAAAAGTTTTCACTGTCACGTGTAGGCCATGGCTCAGAAATGTCTGCGATATTACTGACTTTATCCCCCACTGCCTTTTACCGTGCACTCCAATTTCGCCACTGTGATGGGTTCTCCATTCGCCCGATTCAGCACTATACACGAATTTAAGAGCATAAGGATCGAGCCGTTAAGATTTGTGACCGCAATTCCTGATTACCTCCTATAACCTTAGTTAATGGGGAATAATTGTTCTCACCTCCGTTTAACATTCTATACATCTTTGACCTTGACCCCAATTTGTTATTCTCGGTCCTTTTCACCGATCGGCCGCGAACGTCGGCCTTTATGAGTATAATTTCGTGGACCTGTACGCTCGAGCGTGTTAAGATTGTGCCTCACTGTTACGCCACGGAGCGGCGGTGCACGAACGAACGATCATGCGATGTTTTACAAGTAGTGCATCAGACTTTGTCGATGAGCTATAATAGGGCTTTTTTTAATATACTTAATAGAAAGGGGGGGATATCACTATACAGAGACTCCCAAACTTACGGCCATTCGAGTTAAGAACTTTCGATGATATACAACAATTTTTCTGCCCTGAAAGATCCATTAATGTATTAAATGTCAATATTAGGAATAAAAAGACACAATCGCCACCCCCACCCCCCTGAATGTTGCTTTGCAAAATAGAATTTCAGATAGTGGATAAAATAGGAGAAGGAAATAGAATTTTCTGGTGAGGAAATATTATTGTTAAATAGGAATAGTTGTTGCGTTAGAATGACCTACCACCCCATTTCGCAAACATACCGTCCCAAAAATGGTTTATTAATATTTACATATTTGGAGATTAATCACATGGAACAATATTTGAAGTTATTAATGAGAATGAATGTTAAATGATAAGCGTTTCATAATGCATAAAGCACCGATACATGTAGAACTACTCTAATTTAGTATGACTACATGTATACATGAGACGGACCGTGTTTTTGAAAAAGGGGGATCATAGAAATAACGCCACTTTTATTAAAGGTGCAGGGCCGCTTAAGCGCCGTGATCGAAAGGCAAAGTTTGCCACTTATGAGCGGGTATATAGGGACTCCCCAAATTTTTTTTACAAAAATTGGACTGCATCTGAGAAGCATCTGCAGCCAAGTAATTTTGATTCTGAATGCCCAGATAGCAATTCAACATTGTTTAAGCAGTAAAATTATTATTTAATGTGTTTTCCCTTTTTTGGCTGGTAAAAATGGGTCGGACCCTCCACCCCTCTGATACTAATACCACATCAAACCTAGCATAACAAACTTATACTACAAATTCTGTGATAGGTAAAGAGTTTTACGTTATTTAGTCAAACCTAATTAAGTACGGCTGTTAGGTAGTAAGGGAGTTGTTTGTGTGCAGATTCTTCTAAAAGTACCAAAATTTGGTCCAGAGGTAAGCTATATTTACATACTATTATGATTTTGCGCAGGGCGCAACGGCGCCCCTGGGGCCGCATATGCATATCAAATGCCGCCATCCTGAGCGAAGACTCACGTGTAGTTCCAAACAGGAACCAGGGCTGTATCAGATAAAGTTTATATATTCTATGGGTTTTTCGGTCGGTCAGAGATCTGGAATTTTGATGTTCTTAATCGATTTGAGGTTTCTTTAGGGCCTGATTACAATTCAGTCAAATCAATATGGTGCCTACGCGACAAATGCTGGATGTAGATTATTACTTAGTTTCTAATCCGTCTTCTATCTTTGGGGAGTGTAGATGTGGGAGATGAACTAAATTTTTTAGGAGTTCATCATATTAAAATTGACAAACATAACACACTACTGACATAATGATTGTAAGCGAAATTAATAAAGGAAATGCATTACAGCTACCAAATATTCTTTAATTTTCTATTCTACGAAATGCTAAAATGGTGGACTACATGCGTAGACATGGCTTCAACAGGAATTTTATTTGCTTGATTGATCTTTCCTATTAGTATTTTCTTACTGTTATGTTAGCGTAGTTAACATAGGTTCAGCTTACACAGTATGTGTATAAAGAGACAAAATACAAAGGCAAACGCCCCTTACGGCTTTGCGATAAGGAATCTTGGTTAGAAGTTTACTTCATGTTTGTTTCCCAGTTATATAATCAGTAGTTTTTTATGGCACAACAGTGACTCTCGTATTGTATGGCGTTGCCCATATTTTGCTTAAGTGCCATAGTTCCGTTGTTCCACGTCGATGTGGACTACAGTCGCTCTCGCATTTGCAGCAGTCCTCGTGTGACTGACACCGGCACGATTGCACTGACTTCTGTGAATGACATTGAGGCAGCGCAGGTGCCAGCCAGAATGGTGCATGATTACTTGAAGCGTCACGGAGTGTAGTCCATAGCGCTGCAGGCACCGGTACCTCTTTTTGCGCCCCACTCACTGAAGTCACGGAATTTTCCGTTGCTGACGTGTGTTTTTTTTTATTTTTGTTTTGTTTTTTTATTTTTTTTTTTTTTTTTATTTTTGTTTTTTTTCTGGTAGACTGGATTCAGTTTAGCAAAGCTGCCTGAGTGCGATATCGGTATATGACATGACTGGACGTGATGCCTTGTGTAGGTGGCGGACGTTCTTCACTTCTGCTTCTAGTGGTGAATAAGGGCGTGCCGGGCCCTCGTTGACACCTCTGCCCCCATCCCTTTGGCTGTACATAGAGAAAAAATTAGGCAATTCGATCCGCCTGCATATGTTATCGGACTCGAGAGTGATGACTCCAGGGTTTCAGCGGTGGGTCAGCCAATGTGTCGGTTACTCTGGTAAAAGCTGGGCCCTGCTGCCGGCATGTCTTCTTTCAACAAAAACTGTAGATGTCTGTATCGCGTTAGGCTGTGGATAGAGGGTATGTGCGAAGGATTTTGACAGAAGACCAGCTATGGGTGGCAAGATGATATACAGAAAACAGCCTATATCGAACTGAGAATATGCGTGTTGTTGTTTTACCAGTCATCATTTTTAGGATCTCGCCCTATTCGGAGCTCTGGTAGGCCTCGATAGCGACAACGATACCGTGACATTTCTTCGTCCAATTTCATCGTCAAAGCCTGGGGTCTTTAAATCCTTAAGAAGTGATAATCATCCTGGATTCGATAAAATGAAAAAGCCCTCTATTAATATTGGAAAAGAAATAGGCAATTTTGTCCAGAAAAATAGAAAGAGAAATAGAATTGCCAAGAAATACGGAAGATATGGAACTGACGCCCTGTATGAGAATGTCGGATCACCCAATGATAATATCAAGTGTAGGCGGTCTATGGTGTGGGCGAGGACAAGCATCGCTAACGCCTCGATCGCGAAGCTGATGCGGAGCGGTCTGGGGGACTACACCTAAAAATTGTATGAATTTAGGCTTGGGAAAATGATCCTGTATTTTTTAGACTATGTTGAAAGCAACCAAATGTTGCATTATGATCTTAAATTGACGTCAATTTGTAAACTTTCAAAGCAGAATTAGTAAAGCTACGATGTTGACTAAAGTAGGGCACCCTATCTAATATATATTATGAGTATAGATACAGAATAAAACATTGTTTACAAAAGTGGTATAAATATACTATCGCCGCCCCCCTGACATAATTATGAAATAATATAGATTTATATTCCCGTTCCAGCGGTTGCGTACTTCAGAATACGTGAAGGCAATGTATGAGCCAAGTGTGTGCAACGTGTATTCCGTAGCGTGTGTTGGATCTGTGTTGTGTGTGTGTGTGTGTGTTGTGTGTAGTGTTTGTGGTGGTCTGTTGGGGTGTGTGTGTGTCGTGTGTGTGTGTGTGTTGTGTGTGGTTGTGTGGTGTGTGTGTGTGTGCGTCGAACCGTGCGTTGCGTGTGTGTTTCTTACGAGTTATCATCATTTGACACTCGCAAAAGGCGTATTTGGGCGTAGGTTCGGTTGACCTGCAGTTACAATAGCCCAACCGTGCTTATATCAGAGCGGGCAAGCATCCGTTTGAAGTTGGAACGTCATTAGCAGACTACTTAATAAGAAAACTTGTTGCGCCAATTTGAGATTAGCTCTAGCTCAAATTTTGGGTTGAGTGAGAGCAATTCCATACTAGAGCGTCTTTCAAAGTGAACGCGATTTTTAGCTATTTTTGGCCTAAAATTGAGACAAAAATGTAGCCATTTACGTACCATGAAACAATACGTCGGCTATGGCAAAAAATCATGCATAAAGTAAGAATAGTAATACTGTATTCAATGTAATTCAGCTCAATTTGAAAGTTTATGCGCGTTCACTTAATAATATTTAGTGACTCTGAACTTTCAATATTGTTATTATTTTCACTTCTCAGATTCATCGAATCAAATAATTAAGACTGTAAAGAAAAGTTACTGGAACCAGAGTGTTACACTTTATTGAGAGTCTTCATACGGTTGGAAAATTAAGGTCTTTGATATAAGAGTCATGTAAACGAACACCCCCCCCCCCAGAGCCTAGTACTATCAGGTAAGCTGTTGAATTGAGGAGACCACATACACAACACGCACGCGCCTTGCGCGCCACATGCACGCACACACACACCCCAAAACATCATGCACATTAGCACCCCACACACTACGCACCGCACCACGTCACGCAGCAGCTACAAACACTGTGCGCACCCCCACGCACCAACACACACACACACACACACACACACACACACACACACACACACACACACACACACACACACGCACACACATGCACGCACACACATGCACGCACGCACGCACACACGCACGCACACACACAAACGCGCACGCCCTCCCCATACACGCGCACACACACGCGCACGCATGCACGCACATGCACGCACACGCACGCACGCACGCACACACACAGACACACACTTACCTGTATTTCTTGTTACTCTCAGGCACACGGCGCACTGCCTGCAGTTAATGACCTGGCACTACTCGACGCACCACCTGCTGAGAAAACCGAGGTAACTTCCCATTATCACATTTCTAATATCGCAAAGTGATGCAATCTATATAAGCGTGGATCGTATTATAAGAGAAGCGTCGATATCTGACGCAGCCTGATTTTGGCGTCACACGTTTGACGCTATTTAGACACGTTGGTCGTCTGTTTTATGCCATCGCATCTTAATATCCACATATTTACCGCAATATTATCCCATCTTATTAGTCACATATTTAAAGCAATACGGACATTCCATCATATCTGTGATGAAGTCTACACAAACCCGTGCATGCGTTTGGTGCTATTTTTATTCACTTGTCTTGTGTTTGACGTCATGAGTTTGGCGATATTTTCAGATGCACATGTTTGCGACTAAGTTATCGGGACCCAGTATCGCTCTCACGGGACTTAACTTCTTCATCATTGATCGAGGCTTTCTCCTCACGGTAGGTGGCGCGCATGAGAGGTACCCTCATTCGATCTATCGCACGTCTAGAGACGTGAAATTCTCTCGAGACTCTGATTTGTTGTCGACATTATGACGTCATAGATGAAGTCGTTGCTTACCGTCGACAACGACGTTTATCAAACAATGCCGTCATCGCCGGCATCGTTTCTCACACAATGATGTCATCGGAGTCAGAGTGGCTGTCGTGATGACGTCATCAGCGAAGTCGTTTGTCATGCGACTCCTGACCTAGGTGGTAGCGTTAATGTTTGATTTAGCGTTCGTGACGACATTTCTGCTGCTGCTGCTGCTGCTGATGATGATGATGATGCTAATAATGATGCTGTTTAACCGTACGTAAATCTTTCGTTGCAGATCTTGGGAGTCTTCATATCGTATTTTATCCTGCTCGTTCAATTTTCTGCACCACCCGGCATGACAGCGTCAGTTAACAATATCACAATACACTAAATACACTAAGAATGCACTAAAGAACCTAATAAAGAATACAGTAGAAAAACAAAGCATACCGTAAAGAAACTAAAAGATAATACAGTAGAAAAAAACAACGAATATAGCAGAGAAACAAAGAAAAAATATAATAGAAAAACAAATAATACAGTGAAGTAACTTATAGAAAAACTAAAAATACAGAATTATTTTAAAAGGATGTTCAATCTGTTGTGTGTTTTAACGAGTGAGACCGCACAACCGCTTCTTAATTTTTACTGTGTTTTTAAAGCACAGTTACTAACTAATTGTAAAGTCAGGTGACAGAGCAGCTCATGTGTGCGTGTGTGCATGTGTGCGTGCTTGTGTCTGTGTGTGTATGTGCATGCGTGAGTGCGTACGTGCGTGCGTGCGTCTTTGTGTGTGTGTGTGTGTGTGTGTGTGTGTGTGTGTGTGTGTGTGTGTGTGTGTGTGTGGTGTGTGTGTGTGTGTGTGTGTGTGTGTGTGTGTGTGTGTGTGTGTGTGTGTGCGTGCGTGCATGTGTAAGTGTGTGCGTGCGTGCGTGCGTGCGTGCGTGCGTCTTGTGTGTGTGCGCGCGTGGTGGCGTGTGCGTGCGTGCGTGTGTGTGTGTGTGTGTGTGTGCGCGTGTGCGTGCATGTGCGTGTGTCATGCATGCGTGCGTGCGCCGTGCCATGGCGTGCATGGCGTGCGTGGCATGTTTTATAAGCATCACGCGATAAAGCGACACTACAAACACCATGTTGGCAAAGGCCCATCATATTTGCGATACCATGTTGGTACAGTTGCTATACAATAAACAAGTGCCGCATAGCGACCAGCGCTCATCTAACGTCTACTGCGTGACTCTGTGGTGGAGTGGAGGGATTCTAATTTCTAGTAAACGCCTGTTAGTCGCCAAATGTGTTCACATACCCGCCGCAAAACAGTGGAATGCCCAGGGATGGTATCAGGAACCTTCTCAAAGAATGTTCGTTGGGATCGTTATGAAAAGTTGCCCACGAGATGGCGCGTACGTTTAAGTGTCCTTCAGATTAAAGATGGAAGCTGCCCATCATTCGTAGTAGCAACAACTATTTTGCAAGACAGAATCTAGGTAAGCACTCATCCAATTTACCTATGCAAGCCTACAGGCTGCAAACTTGCAATAGAGAGCTGCCACTGCAACCAATTAATGCAGGCCAAAAACTGCCCCAACACATGCACAGCCACTGGCAGTGGCATACCTACAATGTAACATACTGACAGTACAGAATGACTAGAAATTATA
>NW_014577881.1:172203-174463 GCF_000485595.1 Priapulus caudatus | reverse complement strand
TTCAGCCTTACCATGACGGCAGCAAGACTAGCGAAGAGGTATGAAAATATTTGTTCGTATTGCGTATTGTATTAGTAATGATATCTGGTTATATATGCAAGTGTACCTAATTTTGCAAGTTTACAGTTGTGATATTGGTTCTTTAATATCTGATTATATATGCACTTGTATGTAATTTTGCAAGTTTACAGTTGTGATATTGGTTCTTTAATATCTGATTATATATGCACTTGTATCTAATTTTGCAAGTTTACAGTTGTGACATATATAGATATTGGTTCTTTCCGGAACTGGAACCGGCCGGAACTTGAAAAAAGTTTTGGCCGCAACTACCTGGCCGCAACCGGAACTTTAGCTGGGAATAAACGATAGTTTTGGCCCAGTATTGCGCAAACTCACTCGGCCTGAATGAAATATCATTAGCAGGCACATCACTCAGGCGAGTAGAACAATGTTCAAAGTTCTAATTACAGGATGATTGTTACTGTTAGGTGTATGAATCAGCTGCTTACAGTGCATAATTTGCATAATTCTGGCATCTTATTCACGAGCGAATTCTGTGGCAAAACCTGGTTTTAGTCGATTATTTTCAACTAACGGACAGATGCCATTCCTGTGGCTCTAAGAGCATTTGATTTTAAAACAAAATCTCATGAATATCCCAACATCAGTTAGGTTCAGTTCAGTTAGGTAGCCAATGTTCAAGTGGCAAACGTTTTTTTGGGCGGAATAGTGTGAAGTTGTTAACACTATGTTGTCAGCAAGTTGACTCTATTGACTCTCAACTACAACCAGTGACTGATCTTTTGATCTTGATGACGCTTGTAGCAAAAATAAAATTAGGAAAAGGGTTCTGGCCGGAACCGGAACTCTGAAAAATTGAGGATCCGGCCGGATCCAAGTTCCGGTGCACCCCTAATTATTATCATCATTACCCTTTACACTATATATTGTTTATAGTATACAAGAGCCGCAGAGCGTCTGGGCTCATCTGAGGTCTGTTGCTACGGTTATAAACGTAACATTTAAGTCGTGCGTAGTGACACCTTTGTTAGTATAGGCGCAGATATTCAGATAGGCCTACGCAGTTGCGTACACATCATTTCAGCAACCTTCTGCATTCTGCATATACCTCCCAAATCCCATTGGTTGATACAAATCACGTGCCTGAAACTCCTGTTTTATGGTGCATTGTGACCCTAACCCTAACCCTATTTAAAAAATAATAATTAATTGTGGTAATGAAATTGCTGTAAATAAATCATGTAAAGATTTGAGTTAATTGGAAAAAAATAGTTAAATAGATAAAGATAGAAAAATACAGAAAACAGGTAAATAATAAAAAATCTGATGGGATTCGATCCAAGGACCTTTGAGCTGTAATCCTGTGCTGTAGCCGTTGGGCTATCGAGGAATATTGGCTTTCCAGATTATGGATGTTTCATGAATATGAGAACACTGTGACATCATTGAGGCAGTTCAGGAATCCATGTTTAGCCCTCCTATTGAGAGTCAAAAGGTTATCGTCTCTTACTCTTCGCACGTCAGTTGAAAGCCCATTTTATGTCCTTCAATAAAGGGATAAAAATGGTAGGTCAGCGCTGAAAACTAAAAGTTTTCACTCTTCCGTTAGGCCGATGTTCCTCAGAAAATGTCTGATATCTTACCTTTCCCCCACTGCCTTTTATCCGTGACCTCCAATTTCGCACTGGTGATGGGTTTCCTGCCCATCACAGTTATTCACACCGAATATTAAGAGCATTACGTGATGCCGTTAGATTTGTGCCGCACAATTCCGATTTCTCTATACCTTAATGTGTTAAGGAGGAAAAGGTTCCCCCTTCCTGTATTAACATGTTTGCCTTTTGACCCTTGACCCCAATTTGTTATCTCGAGTCCTTTTCACAATCCCGCCCCCGACATCCCTAATCGTATTAATATCCTAGACCGCTACGTCGACTGCGGGTATAAAGTTTGTGCCCAACTGTTTGACGCAGCGGACGACGACGGAACATGGCACGGACACGAAACATCATGCGATTTTACAAGGTCTGCATCGAACTTTGTCAGATGAGCTAACTTAATAGTATACTAACTGTATTAATAGACACATCCTATATATCACTGATACAGAGACTCCCCAGACTTACGAGCATTCGAGTTACGAATTTCGATGATATAAACAATTTTTTGCCTGAAGTCCATCTAATGTATAATAAATGTCACTAGTGAGTGAATAAAAAAGACACAGATCGCCCCC
>NW_014577881.1:163485-172178 GCF_000485595.1 Priapulus caudatus | reverse complement strand
TGCCGTGATTTAGACAGCACTGCCGACATGTTATTCCGCAAGAGGACTTGCTCGGACGACCCTCACTTACCACATACGAACGCTTCCACGTAAAACAGACAGTCAACATAGTGACATTCTCAACCCAATGTATACCGCTCGCTCCTATCCCTTTCATATTTTACCTCACTCACTAGGCGCTCTCGCTCTCGCTCTCTCCGGCTCCTCTCCTTTTCCGTCCTCCCGCGATCTCTCGCTGACAGACAACTCCCCTGCCCTCCCCTCCCTCCCTCGCTGTGTGACAAAGTCCTCGTCCCTCCTCCCTAGCTGCTCTCCCTCTCTGTCCTCCTTTATCTTGTGGCTTGCACAGCCGACAACACCGCAGCATACATCACCACTTTCTACTCCTTTAAGTATCAGCCTGATTAGGCCAGGTCTACCGGTAAATAGCAAAAATAAAAATAACATTTCTTACTTTTTCACAAAATGTAAGTAATCTGCTTCACTTTTATGGTTAACATTGCCTGCCCAATTATACTTACTATTTTACTATAGTTGTTCGATGTGAACATACACTCTGAACCCATACAAGCCCCATAGCCAAAGCAATGAGTGCTCAGCGAAACATAAAGATCAAGAGGCATATAAAGCAAGAAGGACATATATATGCTCCTATATATTATTATAGTAGCATATATATGCCTCTTTATCATGCTCTGATAATATCAAATCGTCCAGGCTTTTTAGGATCCATTTCTAACCAGTGAGAAAACACATGTTATGATATCAGGCTAAGGAATCTTGAGCGATACATTTAGTCCCGTTCAGTAATTACTTTTAATGCTAAAAGTGCAACAATTTTTATTACAAACATACACCATAGAAAATCGTGACGTACGTCAGTTTAAAAGAAGACATCGTCGCATCGCATAAACAGGCCCGTATACTGTTATATCAAACAAAGAAAGCCCTCGCGTGAGAAAGGAAGAGCTTGCGTGAGAAGCGAAGAGCCTCGCTGAGAAGCGAATGGAGCGGTGAGAAGGAAGCTTCGTCGAGAAGAAGAGCTCGTGCAGCAAGGAAGAGCTGGTGCAGAAAGAAGAGCTGCACGTGAGAAAGAGAGCTAGTGAGAAAGAAGAGCTGGCTGAGAAGGCAAGAGCTGGGCTGAGAAGGCAAGAAAGCTGGTGAGAAGGACGCAGCTGGTGCAGAAGGAAGAGGCTGCCGTGAGAATGGAAGAGCTCGGTGCAGAAGGAAGACGCTGGTGCGAAGGCAGAGCTGGTTGAGAAAGCAAGAGCTTCCCGTGCAGAAAGAAGGGGCTGGTAGAGAAGGCAAAGAGCTTGGCTGAGAAAGAAAGCTGGTGAAAGACGAAGAGCGGCGCTGAAGAAGGACGAGCTGCGTGAGAAAGAGACAGCTCCCCGTGAGAAAGAAGAACTAGTGAGAAAGAAGAAGCCTGGCCTGAGAAGAAGAGCTGGTGCAGAAGCACCGAGCTGCGTGCAGAACGGAAACTGGTGAGAGGAAAGACTGGTAGTAAGAAAAGCGGTGAGAAAGAAGAGCTGCGTTGAGCAAAGAAGAGTAGTAAGAAGGAACAAAGCTGCTCGTGAAGAAGGAAGAGCTGCGTGAGCAAAAGAAGCGGCTGCGCTGAGGAAGGAAGAGCTGGTGAGAAACAAGAGCTGGTGAGAAAGAAGACTAGTGAGAAAGAAGGGCAGGCTGGCTGAGAAGGAAGAAGCTGTGAGAAAGCGCACGATGCTGGTAGAAAGAAGAGCCTGCGTGAGCCAAAGAAGAGCTGGTCGAGAAAAATGAAGAGCTGACCCGGGTCGTGAGAAAGAAGAGCTGCCGATGAAAGGCAAGAGCTGGTGAGAAGGACGAGCTGCGTGAGAAAGAAGAGCTGGCTGAGAAAGAAGAGCTAGTGCAGCAAAGAAGAGCTGTGTGAGAAAGAAGACGCTGGTGAGAAGAGAAGAAGCTGCGCTGAGAAAGAAGAGCTGCGTGCAGCAAAGAAGAGCTTGTGTGAAAACGAAGAGCTTGGTAAGAAGCCAAGAGCTGGTGAGAAAGAAGAGCTGGTGCAGAAGGAAGCAGCTGCGTGAGAAGGACGAGCCTGTCGTGAGAAAGAAGATGCTGTGTTGAGCAAGAAGAGCTGCGTGAGAAAGCAAGACGCTAGTGATGAAGGAAGAGCTGCAGTGAGAAGAAAGCGTCCGTGAGCAAGCGTAAGAGCTGTCGCTGAGAAGGAAGCAGCTGCGCTGAGAAAGGAAGCAGACTGGTAGAGAAATAAGAGCTAGTGAGAAAGAAGCCAGCTGGCTTGAGAAGGAAGAGCTGGTGAGAAGCGCAAGAGCTGCGTGCCGGCGAAGGAGGAGCTGGTGAAAGGAAAAGCTGCGTGAGAAGGCAAGAGCGAGTGAGAGCGAAGAGCTGCGTGAGCAAAGACAAGAGCTGCGTTGAGAAATGAAGGGCTGGTGAGACAGGAAGAGCTGGTGAGAAAGAAGAGCCTGTGAGAAAGAATGAGCTAGTGAGCAAAGAAGAGCTTGTGAGAAGGAAGACGCTGCCGTGCAGAAGGTAAGAGCTGGTTGAGTAAAGAAGAGCCTGGTAGAGAAGCGAAGAGCTGTCGTTGTCCAGAAGGAAGAGCTGCGTGAGAAAGAAGCCAGCTGCGTGCAGAAGGCCGACGAGCTGCGCTGAGAAGGACGAGCTGCGTTGAGAACGAAGAGCTTGCTGTGGAAGGAAGAAAGCTGGTGAGAAGTAAGAGCTGGTGGAAGGAGGAGCTGGTGCAGAGAAGCAGCTGTCGCTGGACATATGCAAGTCTATCAGCAGCTCGCTGATAACGTATAAGCGAAGGTTTAGGCGTGGATGATAATTGCAAGATTAGGCGCGGGCGGCGCTGGCGTTAGGCGATAGGGGTGTGTTAGCTGAAGTACTCCTGCCCCAACACACGGCTATTCCGCCCCGTCCCCGCCGCGCATGTCGTCCACGCACGCAGCGCACGCTCCTCCACGCGCGTTACGCACGCCTTACCCGGCAACGCATCCACGGTCACGGGCACACGGCGACGCCACACACATCACAGCACACACCGACAATCCACACACACACACACGACGACACACACACGCGCGCGCACACACAACACACACACACCGCCTGTGTCCCTGCGGAACGGATCTACCCTACGGATCTCTATCTTCGCGAACTCTACCCTATCACGCAAGGTCGCTCACTACCACGCGCTACAGGACTGCATTTTTAAAATTATTCTCTTCTCAAATCAATCGAAAATGCTTAACGTGATAGGACAAATGACGCTTTACGCAATTGGCGGACATTGCGCATTATTCACTCCTGCACCTCACTCCGTCCTCCCCTCTCCCCCGTCCTCTCACTCACTCTCCCCTCATCCCCCGTCTCTCACTCACTCCCGTCCTCTCTCTCTCATTCCCCCTGTACCCTCCCTCACTCCTCCTCCCTCATCCCTCCGTCCTCGCATACTCACTCCCGTCCTCCCTCTCATCCACCCCGCTCTCTCACTCACTCCCCGTCTCTTCCCCTCATCCCCCTCCTCTCACTCACTCCCGTCCTCTCCTCACTCCTCCCTCGTCGTTCCCCCCGTCCTCTCACTCACTCCCGTCCTCTCCTCACTTCCCTCCCGGCATCCCCCGTTCCTCTCAACTCACTCCCAGTCCTCTCCTCAATCTCCCTTCATCCCCCGTCCTCTCACTCACTTCCCGTTTCTTCCTCCGCCTCCCCTCGTCCCCCGTCTCTCACTCACTCCGTCCTCTCCTCACCCTCCCCTCATCCCCCCCGTCTCTACACTCCCCACTCCCGTCCTCTCCTCACTCCTCCCCTCATCCCCCCGTCCTCTCACTCACTCCCGTCCTCTCCTCACCTCCCTCTCTCCCCCCTCCTCTCACTCACTCCCGCTCCTCTCCTCAATCTCCCCCTCATCCCCCCGTCCTCTCACTCACTTCCCGTCCTCTCCTCACTTCCTCCCCTCGTCCCCCCTCCTTCACTCACTCCCGTCCTCTCCTCACTCCTCCCCTTCCATCCCCGTCCTCTCACTCACTCCCGTTTCCTCTCTCAATCTCCCCGCTCATCCCCCGTCTCTCACTCCTCCCGTCCTGCTCCTCACTCCTCCCCTCATCCCCTCCTCTTTGCACTCACTCCCGTCCTCTCACTCAACTCCTCCCTCTCACTCCCGTCCTCTCCTCATCCTCCCCTGCATACCCCAAAAATCACCCGTCCTCTCACTCACTCCTCCCTCACTCTCATAGCGTAATACACCCTCTGGCCGATCCCACCCTACGATTCAAGTTGGTTGCATGTGTCCGAGCGTCTGCGGCGGCGAGTAAACAAATAGCGAGTAGGAAGTTCAACACATCATCGTCTTTTATAGCGAGAGACCATCATGCAGTATCAGTTATAATGGGCACTGACCCAACCAACAACCACAACACGCGCGATTCATCCATCATACACGCCACGCCACGCACGCACGCACGCACGCACGCACATTACTCACCACCCACGCACGCACGACACACACACACACACACACCAACACACACACACACCACACACACACACACACACACACACATCACACACATGCACCACAACACACACCACACACGCCACACACACACACACACACACACACACACAGCCGTATATATATGATAATGTATATCTATAATAATATATATATATACGATATATTGCTACTGTCATCAACTGCACGCGGGTACACTAATATCAGGGTTCTCCAATGCACTTATCAGCCTGGCGGCCCGCCAGGCGATCGTTCGAGCCCCCATCCAAGAAATGCACCCGCCATGCTGGTGTATACACTCGAAGAAGTTCAAACAACTTAATACACGTCGTCTCGAATCTCGATGCTACGGGTACGCGGCAGTTCCACACACAAGTACAAACAGTCTCCCTATCCCTACCCTAACATCTAACTGCCTAAACCGACTCGGACCCTATCTTATGATACGCTGTTATAGTACCAAAAATTAATCTATGGTGTATAACCTTTTGCCTTTCCATATTTGCATCTGAACTGACAATCAATCCCAACCAAACTGTGTTAGGCTAGCTGCGCACAATAATTTTCATTTACATTACTTCAAATCGAGCTGTTTTCTAGCTCTATCAAGAAACAATTATTTTGAATTTCCAATGCCTTTGCCCATGCAAAACAAACATTTTCACCCCCCACATGCAGCTGCTTTCAAATAATACACACAAAGTGTCCCAGCATTGCATCTCAAGACGCTTCTACAATTCAAAAATTTCCGGCGGGCCATGGCCCAACGGACCCCCCCTTGCTATCATTTAAAAGCCCTTGGAGCAAACCATTATCTACTTATTTCTCTCTCTCTTTTCTCTCTCTCTCTCTCTCTACTCTCTCTCTCTCTCTCCTCTCTCTCTCTCTCTCTCTCTTCGTCTCTCTCCTCGTCTCTCTCTCTCTCTCTCGGTCTCTCTCTCTCTCTCTTCTCTCTCTCTCATCTCTCTCTCTCTCTCTCTCTTCTCTCTCTCTCCTCTCTCTCTCTTCTCTCTCTCCTCTCTCTCTCTCTCTCTCTCTCTCTCTCTCTCTCGTCTCTCTCTCTCTCTTCTCTCTCTCTCTCTTTCTCTCTCTCTCCTCTCTCTCTCTCTCTCTCTCTCCTCTCTCTCTCTCTCTCTCTCTCTCTCTCTCTCTCTCTCTCTCTCTCTCTCATCTTCTCTCTCTCTCTCTCTCTCTCTCTCTCTCTCTCTCTCTCTCTGGCTCTCTCTCTCTCTCTCTCTCTCTCTCTCTCTCTCTCTCTCTCTCTCTCTCTCTCTCTCTCTCTCTCTCTCTCTCTCTCTCTCTCTCTCTCTCTCTCTCTCCTCTCTCTCTCTCTCTCTCTCTCTCTCTCTCTCTCTCTCTCTCTCTCTCTCTCTCTCTCTCTCTCTCTCTCACTCTTCTCTCTCTCTCTCTCTTCTCTCTCTCTCTTCTCTCTCTCTCCTCTCTCTCTCTCTCTCTCTCTCTCTCTCTCTCTCTCTCTCTCTCTCTCTCTCTCTCTCTCCCTCTCTCTCTACTCTCTCTCTGCTCGCTCTCTCTCTCTCTCTCTCTCTCTCTCTCTCTCTCTCTCTCTCTCTCTCTCTCTTTTAATCTCTCTCTCATCTCTCTCTCTCTCCTCTCTCTTCTCTCTCTCTCTCTCTCTCTCTCTCTCTCTCTCTCTCTCTCTCTCTCTCTCTCTCTCTCTCTCTCTCTCTCTCTCTCTCTCTCTCTCTCTCTCTCTCTCTCTCTCTCGCTCTCTCTCTCTCTCTCTCTCTCTCTCTCGTCTCTCGTCTCTCTCTCTCTATATATATATATATATTATATATATATGATATATATATATATATATATTATATCATACTATATATACATATATATAATATAGCACGTGTTTTGGGGCACTTTTGACCCATAACTGTTTTACGATGACTACTCATCGTATCAAGAGCTAATAAATACCTCTCATAACCAGGTATTTATTAGATATTGATCGTATGCATGCAGTAAGCACAAGCAAACATCTCAGATGATGGATCCATCTTCGTTTTTTCTCTCTCCCTCGAGAGGAGGGATCTGCGCGCAATCTAGACGCCCGTGTAAAATGTAAAATGCTTTTTACGAGAGCAACGAACGATAAGCAACAACGAACCTGAGTCGCGTGATAGCCGTACGAATTCAATCTCCACCCCACGGTTCCCACCTAGTCTTTATGGCACTACCTCACGTACACGTACAACCCCCCCTAGGGTACGATTATCACGTATTACGGTATTAGTACAGTATTGTAACACGGCCGCATGCACATTGAATATATACGACTCTTTCGAGCAGCGTATCATGATAGTTATAATGAAACAACAGGGACTGCAAAGGCAAATTTGCCACAATGCCACCAAGCGCAAGGCGAACGCGAAGCAATGACGCCATATTCGCCGAATCCGAACGTATAATAATTGCCAAATTTTCGAAATCCAAAGTTTCCATTCATTTCTCGCGCCTACGCGGACGTTAAAACGTCGGCAACCACTGCCGCGCGTTTAATGCGCGCAATTTCGCCGAAGATATAATATAATAGTAGAAATCTCTGGAATATTGGAGTGTGTTAAAGTTTTAACGCATTCATGCCTACATTAGCGCACGGTGCGGCAACGTATAATTGCTCACAAAGTAGTGCGTAGATCGCCGTAGAATGAACGCAACCCCCGCAGAAATCTCAGGTTGGGAGAACGCTAACTAGAAGAACTATACAGTACTAATAACCCTCACCGCCTCATACGATATTTCTCTATGCACGCACGAACACGCGCGCGCACGTAGAAACAGTCACGTGTGTGCGTGTGCGTCAGCGCGTGCGTGAGTGTGTGCGTGTGCTTGAGTGTGAGCGTATGCGTATGCGTGTGCGTGTGCGCGCGCGCGCGGGCGTGTGTGTGTGTGTGTGTGTGTGTGTGTGTGTGTGTGTGTGTGTGTGTGTGTGCGCGCGCGCGTGTGCTTGAGTGTACGGACGCACGGACGGACGATCAAGCGATTCTACAAGCTGCATCTGACTATGTCAGATGAGCTAAAAATGCAGGCGCCGCTTTCCTCCATTTGCCCGCCTTTGTAACACAAACATTAGAACGCAGGTGGAGCTAATGGCGATAATTGCTCTTTGTAAATACAGGGTTTCTTCTGAGGGAAAATTAGACAACGGCGGAAATTGCCAGTTTGGGGAAAAAACGCACATGATGGATTCAAAGGCGTGCAGTAGGCACGAATGTGGATTCTGCAAGCAGACGCGGGGGGAGAGAGGTAGAGGGGGGTTCTGGCAGCTGGACCCATTCTCCCGCACTCCCGCATGCCCTACGTGTTTTCACGCAAAAGAAAAAACCCGAAAAAAAGCAACCCGCGACACCCCTGTGCAGATCCGTGGCGCGAGCGTCCATGGCTCGTGCTTGCTGGCTGGGGCGGTAATAATGGTATAATGGTAATATGGTAATAATGGAGTGGTTGGGGGTATAATGGTATTGCTTGAAGTACGGGGGGGGCAAATTGATTGTTAGTCGCGTGGGCATGCTTATTGATGTATATGTAGGGGTGGGCACCGCTGGTATGAGGGAGCGACAGCAAAACTTTCCCGGAATCGAGGAAAAAGCTGCAATCGGGAATGACACACAAGTGTGCCGGCACGCAAAAAAAAACGTTACTGTGAATTTCATTACAATTTTCCATACATGTATATAGTCAGAAGCACGTGGTGATCTATTTATTTTTGGATTGACACCATTTTGACAACGGCGTTGTTAAATTTGACAACGGCGATGCGCCGCAGTGCCTCCTATGTAGAAGAAACCCTGAAATACCATATCGCAAGAGAATCATCAAACAGGCAGCAATTTGCCAAAGTACAACTATTTCGCGCTTGTCAACTGCCTTTTGTGTCCGTGCGTCGGGTAAACATGAAACACTAGATGCTAACACTAGAGTTTTCAAAAACTAACATCGATTCTCGAGGAAGCTGTGACAGAAAAACATCAAAAGCCTTCGATAGGCGACGGAATGTTCCATCAGAGCGTGGACACCCGTAGACGAGTGCGGCGGCGCCACCAGTACCTCTGCACGCTCGTGGCGTGCACGGACGCCATGTTTGGTCCACTGCTGCTGACGACGTACGCGTCGTCGGTGGTGGTGCTGTGTATTCTGCTGTACAACGCCACCTCTGCGGTGCAGATGTTTGGCT
>NW_014577881.1:152325-163475 GCF_000485595.1 Priapulus caudatus | reverse complement strand
ACGGTCATACGGATACGGTCACAGCGTTATTAGGTGAAGGCGCTAACATAGAACATGCGGACGATGATGGCATGACCGCCATAATGGTGGCAGCTGAGGACGGTCATGCGGATACGGTCACAGCGTTATTAGGTGCGGGCGCTAACATAGAACACGCGGACGATGATGGCAGGACCGCCATAATGGTGGCAGCTGAGGACGGTCATGCGGATACAGTCAATGCGTTATTAAGTGCGGGCGCTAACATAGAACACGCGAACGATGATGGCAGGACCGCGATAAGGTTCGCAGCTGATGACGGTCATGCGGATACAGTCACCGCGTTAATAAGTGCAGGCGCTAACATAGAACACGCGAACGATGATGGCAGGACCGCGATAAGGTTCGCAGCTGATGACGGTCATGCGGATACAGTCACCGCGTTATAAAGTGCAGGCGCTAACATAGAACGCGCGGACGTAGATGGCTGGACCGCAATAATGGGCGCAGCTGCTAACGGTCATACGGATACGGTGCGGGCGCTCACATAGAACAGGCGGGCGTGAATGGCTGTACCACAATCGTGCTGGCAGTTCGTTGCGGTCATACGGATACAGTCACCGCGTTATAAAGTGCGGACGTTAACATAGAACACCTGGACGTGATAGGCGGCACCGCACTAATGGTGGCAGGTCGTTACGGTCATACGGATACGGTCACAGCGTTATTAAGGGCGGGCGCTAACATAGATCGCGCGGACGTGAATGGCTTAATTTAACATAATTGATGGTTGCTGCCGGTAGCGGTGATACATCGTCCGTCATGAAGCTACTATATAGCAGCAGGAGCGCGTGTGGAGAGTCGCAGTAATAATGGCTGGACGGCGTTGGGGTGGGTTTGGGTGCCTGCGGCGGTCACGCATGCACTGTAGGAGAATTATTGGATAAAGGAGCGGGGCGGCGTCCTGAGGACGTGCAAGCAGCGTATCAGGCGGCCGTACATCGCGCCCGTGACGTCACCATCAACGACGGCTATAGAGATTCCGCCGGCGCTCTACTGGCGCACGTATATTTTATCAGTGAGCTGCCCGACCATTGTTATTGTCGCGCAGAATATGAGACATCACCCTGTAACGTCAGTGGTGTGACGTCACTGTCGGATATATGGGAGACGTCAGGCTTGGGAAGATTAGAGCATCGGGAGGAATGCGATAAAATGCGGAAAGCCGTGCTGGACCTGATGGCGCGAGTCTGCAAGGAGATGAAAGGCGACTTCTCTTGCACGCCCGTTCTGGTAGGCAGCACGGCCAACCGCACAAAAGCTGGTCTGCCGGACGAATACGACTTCCTATTCGAAATCAATAGATATAGAGAAAATGTAATTATTGAAAACACAAAATCTAATACAGCTGGCTTTGTAACAATTCGCGAGAAACAATCAAGCCAGCAGATTTCGGTAGATCTAAAGGAAGAATTTGTTAACGTATTGTGCCGGGCTGTATCGATTGTAATGAAAATCGGAGAACATTCATTCAAACACTACGATCAAATATTTTGGCATGGAACAAAGTTTGTACTCAATTTAATTCGAAGTATGTTGGCTGCGGACATTTTAGATTTCTATCATTATCGGTAGATGTTACACCGGGAATTCGCATCTCGGGTAAGCCAGCTGGCGCAACTAATCGATTGCCTCTCGATTACTACTACCACGTGGTGCCCAAGCCTGGCGTGGACTCACATAATACGCGCTGGTCCGTCTGTACAGCAGTAGCAGAATGCAGTAGCAGTAGTAGAAGTAGCAGCAGTAGCAGAAAGCAAAATGATCAATGGTTTTCATTCAATTTATCGCCAGGCTCTAACCACAGCAAAGGCATTTCTTGATCCGCAAACACACGATTTTGATCGTAAGTGTCAAAATATATCGAATATTAATAAGTTGCTTAAACTTTATTACAGAAACTGCTTTTACACATTTACAAATGTTTAATATAGACGCTATTCGGCTGTTTATTGCCACTCGCTTTAGACCTAAGGTACCGATCGACTCGATCCTACCACCTAAAACTTGCGCTGCTTCATGTCGAATCTCTCAACCCAGCGGATCCGTCGCAGCTCCCAGTAATCGTGCGCAAAATATGTGAGTACGTACAATCGTGTACAAACGACCGCCACATGCCGAATCCTTATATTGAAAATTTTATTCACATCTACTAGTCGTATACTAGTCTAGTATTGGACTAGTGAGAAGAGATAAGACTGGTCACGGTCCATTCACATCTAAGAATCGTGGATTAGTGAACGTAGATAGACTGGACACAGGTCCATATAGCGATCCGGCATGGACTGGGCACGGTCCATTCACGTCCGAGAATCGACTAGCGAGCCGAAGGAAACACTGGACACGGTCCATTCATGTCCATCAGTCAACCTAATGAGCCTAGATAGACTGGACACAGGCCATATACGCCTAGCAATCTAGTTAACGATCCACTGGACTGGACACGGTCCTCTCACATTTACTATCCGTACTAGTCTAGTATTGGACTTGTGAGAAGAGAGAGAGAAGACTGGACACGGTCCATTCCCGACTTACACTCAAGCTAGTAGGCCGAGACAGACTCGACAGAGGCCAATTACGGCAAACAGTCCATCTAGTGAGCGAGCGGAGATAGATCGGATACGGTACATTTCTCCGCCCGGCCTACGATCGGCCTGCGCGTCGTCGTGTGCCCAATTTTGCTCTCCGCATCTCACCGCAACAAAGGCGGGCATTTTACACGTTGTCACCCACCTAACGGTAGGTAGAAAGGCTGCACGCGCTCACACACGCACACACAGAAGGCGTGTACGTGCGTACGCTGGCTGGCCTTAGTGGCCAACAGGCCTAGTTCAGACAGACTGCGTGCTCGCAGCGTTACAAAGCCCCTGCAGAGAAACATGGCTCCGACACCTTCCGTGGTGGGCAGGAGGAGAGAGAGGAAGAGGGAGAGAAAGAAAGAGAGACACAGACAGGTCTACAGAGAGCGAGAGAGAGAGAGAGAGAGAGGAAAGGGAAGCTGAGCGAGAAATGAGAAGGGGGAGAGAAAGAGAGAGAGAATTGGACAGAGATCGAGAGACCGCGTGCGAGAGAGAGAGAGAGAGAGAGAGATAGAGAGAGGCACAATGCATGCCGGCTTGTATGACACACGGCTGCAGCCATGCGCAGACGCACGCACGCACGCACGCACACACACACACGCACGCACGCACAGAGAGATATGTAGTCTGCGGCCCCGCAAACAGGTAGGTGGGGTGGGGGGGGGTAGGGCTGCGATCTGGTTTTTTAAAGGTTCGCTGCCCCATTGGCGGGATTAACCTCCTCAGTTAAGAGCATGACACGGCTTCTACCGCCTGTAGAAGGTGCTGGGCGCAGCGAGAGAGAGAGAGGGGGAGAGAGAGTTAGGGGTGCACCGGATCCAACTTTTTAAGTTCCGGCCGGAACTACCTGGCCGGAACCGGAACTTTAGCTGGGAATAAACAACAGTTTTGGCCCATTATTGCGCAAACTTACTCGGCCTGAATGTAATATCATTAGCAGGCACATCACTCAAGCGAGTAGGACAATGCTCAAAGTTTTAATTACAGGATGATTGTTACTGTTAGGCATATGAATCAGCTGCTTACAGTGCATAATTCTGGCATCTTATTCACGAGCGATTTCTGTGGCAAAACCTGCATGTTGCAGTATCCCTGGTTTTAGTCTATTATTTTCAACTAATGCCATACGGACAAATGCCATTCCTGTGGCTCTAAGAGCATTTGATTTTGAAACAAAATCTCATGAATATCCCAACATCAGTTAGGTTCAGTTCAGTTAGGTAGCCAATGTTCAAGTGGCAAACGTTTTTTTGAGCGGAATAGTGTGAAGTTGTTAACACTATATTGTCAACAAGTTGACTCTATTGACTCTCAACTACATTGAGTGACTGATCTTTTGATCTTGATGACGCTTGTAGCAGAAATAAAATTAGAAGGTGTTTAACTCATGAATGTCCTCGGTTTACACCTTTCGCGGGAACACACACACACACACGCGCGCGCGCGCGCGCGCGCACACACACGGCTTCGGCCGACTGTTTCTGAAGGGTTCCGGCCGGAACTGGAATTCTGAAAAATTGGAAATCCGGCCGGATAGTTCCGGCCGGATCCAAGTTTCGGTGCACCCCTAATCATTATCATCATTACCTTTTACACTATATCGTTTATATTGTTTATAGTATATAATAGTATTTAACTTAGTAATAGAAATATATCACTATACAGTCTACAGAGACTCCCCAACTTACGAACATTCGAGTTACGAACTTTCGATGACACAAACAATTTGCCCTGAAGTCCATTACCATTAGTGTATAATAAATGTCAATATTGGTGAATAAAAAGACACAATCGCCCCCCTGATTTTGACTTTCGCCAACTCCTGTGGTCACGTATATGTTTACACTATGTACACTTCTATAGGTTACTCGATGTTCACACGTACATATAATACCTATAGTATAATGTAATTTTTATACTGTTACTACCGCTCATAGGGTCTATGTCACCCAGGGTACTGCCGGAACGTACCCTGAGTACGGTCCGGTATACCGGAACGGCGGAACGTACCCTGGTCACTATATTTGCAGGGTTCTCCAAGCTTTTTCATTATAGCATGGGGGTGCTGCTCAGTGCTAGGGGGTCCGGGGTTATAACCGGGGGTCGGTTATAATATAATTTTTATACTATTACTATCGCTCATACTCATAGGGTCTCTGTCCCCCATGGTGCTGCCGGAACGTACCCTGAGTGCCCCCGGAAAATTTTTGAATTGTAGAAGATCTGAGATGCAATCTGGGACCCTCTGTGTGTAAATTTGAAGTACTGCATGTGGGGTGAAAATGTTTGTTTTGCATGGGCAAAGCCATCAGAAAATTCAAAATAAGAATAGAATAAAAATACCAAAATGTAGGGGTGAACTTGCTGGTTTGCTGGTTCCAAATCGAGTTCACCTCTCATAAATCAGATAACCTGACATATACCAGTGTTGGAAATAGCAGCTGGGCCCATAGTCCCTGACTGGTAACTTTTCAAGAAAATTACTGTAAAAAAAAATTGCGGATTTAGAAATTTTTGGTAAGTGTGCCAGTCTACTCTACCTCGTGTTAGCCTGGGTTACCTGCGCATGCGTAGTGTGACGACCGTACCCGTAGCCTCGAGACATTAAGATACGGCTGCAGCGAATGCGTAGTGTGATTGCCGTACCCGTAGCCTCGAGACATTAAGATACGGCTGCCGTACCCGGCCGTAGCCTCTGCATAATGCCTCTGCATAATGCCGTAGCCTCTGCATTAATATATAAACAACGTGTATTAATTGTTTGAACTTATTGTGTATACACCAGCATGGCGGCTATAATATTTAGAGGTCCGGGTACATTTTAGGATGGCGGGGCTCGACGATAGCCTGGCGCTGGCGGCCATAAGTGCTCTTGGAGAACCGATTTGATATGGTTAGGGTTAGGATTAGGGTTAGGGTTAGGGAGTAGGCGTAGGCCACAGCTAGGCACTTTGAGAACGTCTCAATAAAATAATGGTAAATAAGCACGAAATGTACCAAAGTCTTAATGTTTCTCTACTCTATTTCGCCTATAATCACCTGTAAATGCCGGTCAAATGCTCATCTGCAACACACAAGTACACCGAACGCCTGCCCGCGCTGTGCTGCGTGCACAAACAACATGAATAAGAGAGTTATGCGCTCTTATTCTCTCTTATTCATGTTGTTTGTGCACGCAGCACAGCGCGGGCAGGCGTTCGGTGTACTTGTGTGTTGCAGATGCATGAGCATTCGACCGGCATTTACAGGTGATTATAGGCGAAATAGAGTAGAGAAACATTAAGACTTTGGTACATTTCGTGTTTATTGACCTTTTTTTTTCATTGAGACGTTCCAAGTGCCTGTGGCGTAGGCGACTCCCTAGACTCGTTAGTGGAGTAGGCGAGGTACGGTCCGGCATATTATATATAGTACCAGGGTACGTTAATTCCGGTATACCGGACCGTACCCAGGGTGCAGTGAGGTATATATGGCCGGTGTAGGGAGTAATGTCTCCCTTAACCTCATAACCTCATAAGTGATAATCTTCAAAAGTCCTGGAGACTATAACGAAGATGGAGAGAGTGGATCAAGTCGGTAGATCCACACTGCGGATCGCAGCGGAAAATAGGGGCACCAGGCTGGCGAAGCATATTCTAATATGGGCAGAACTATAGTTTTGAAAGCTAGGGACCGAGTCTTAGACAGCAAAAAAAGTTGTGAATTTTGCTATTTACCAAGGATGAAGGCAGTGAATTCCCAATACGGAATCACAGAGCAAAGAAGCTAAACTTAAAGGGATCCTTTAGAAGTTTGTACATGTCCGAAAACAGTGATCACGCTCAGATGAGCGGTGCAGCGAACAGGCTTCATTAAGCAAGAAGGAATGCCAATTTTTCATCTCACACATGATAAATTTTATAGAAAGTTATGAGTTTGAGTGAGAAAGCGGACACGAAGGGAGGCCATTCAAGACGAGCCAAAAACAACATCAGTACTATCATCAATAGTTTCTGGAGACCCATCTCGCAGCTTTAAGCTGAATGGTGTCCAATCTAGTAGCATTCTGAGTCTATAGGGGCACCAGGCTGGCGAAGCATATTCTAAATATGGGCAGAACCATAGTTTTGAAAGTTAGGACCGAGTTTTAGAGTCAGCAAAAGCTAAGATTAGCGGCCGTAGCATGCCGAAAGATCGGGACGCTTTCTTACAAATGTAGTCAATGGGGCATTCCAGCGGAGATCGTTACTTTTAAATAACACCCAAATATTTGTAAGTAGGGGTAAGAGATTGATATTATGATACAACGAGTAAGTAAAAGTCGAGGGTGATTGGAGCGAGTAATGCGAAGAATTTACACTTTTCTGCATTGAATGGACATACCCCATGATGTTGCCCACTTCTCAGTACGAGTAAGACCCTCTGGAGCGGCTAACTGGTCATCTTATTGTAGATTGGTGCGCGTACAGTAACAGCGCGTCAGCAAGAGGCGAATAGAAGTAGAAGGTCAGTTTCAGCCAACAAATCATTTATAAAGGACAAGATAACAGCAGTGGACCAAGCACTGAACCTTCGGGTATACCCGATGTGACAGCGCCACATCCGACATGCTGCGTTAACACAGACAATTTGAGATCTATTCTTTCAAAAAGTCAGAGATCAATTTTAAAACGTAGTAGTATCCAAACCAAGTGACCAAGTTTGAAGATTAAACAAGGTCATGAGGAACCCCTATCAAAAGGCCTTACTAAAATCTAGGAATACTGCATCAACCTGCTGAGACTTTGTCAAGACTTAGTGTCCAGTCATGAAAAACGTTGATTTAACTGGGTAACTGTAGAAAACCCGCTGCCGAAACCATGTTGATGAGTGGACAGGATATCATGCTTATCGAAATGGTTTTATAACAGAAGAGTAGACTGATATGCCCTCAAATGCCTTAGAGCAAAGAGAAGTCAGAGATATTGGGCGATAACTTGACGCAAGGAGATGCACCACCTTTATAAACTGGGGTTATAAGAGCCTTTTTCCAATCAAGAGGAAGAAAACCTAGATCGTATGACTGACAAACAAATTGTTTAGAGAAGGCCCAGCTCATGCGCAAAATGATGCAGAATAAAACCAGGCACCTTATCGGGACCAGCAGCCTTATGTGGCAGATATATCTTAAGTACCGAGCATACGCCACTTAGGGAGATAACAATTTTGCTCATCCAGGGCGAATATAATTTAAAGTTGGAGTAGGTGTTACACAAGAAGTAGAGAGACCGATTTGAATTGATTACTTAGCCAAACAAGCTTTCGATGCAGGAGACTCGCCAGGAAATACCATCATCACGAAAGAGAGCTGATACCAGTTTCCGTTTTTTACATTTCATAAACCTCCAAGAAGGTTTTTGCATCTCCATCTGCAAGTTTATCAACAAACAATACACTTTAGAAAACTAATCCGATGATATGTTAACGATTTTATTTGCGAGAAAAAAATTACTCTTTGATTGCGATATTAGACCAGCTAAGTCTATGATATATAGAGATTTTATGCAGGATGGTATAGCTATAGCTCCCCGCTATACGTCATTCGCCGCGCCGAAGGAAGGCTGTGCGCTGCGAATGCGATAGCGGGGCGTGCCTAACATTCGCGCAGTTTTTCGACACGTACATCGCTCGGCTACATCGACTTTGGAGGGGGGCTTCCCTCTGTGGCAAAAATCTTCAGGCGCACGGCGCACTGACGCATGTCAACCAGAGAGACCGGATACAAGATGGCCTTGCGCAAAAGATGCGTTGTTCCCGACCGCCGAAAGCGGTTAAGCCGCGCACATTCCGCGGGAGCTGGGCGCACGCGACCCGGATGTATACGCTATAGTCCTCCCCCGCTCCATGTATCAATATATGACTAGTCACCTTATTTTCTTTTTTCCATCACCGCCTTCTATCACCTGTAATATTTTGAACATTACCATTCCATCCATCCATCATCCACTCCATCAATCCATCCATCCATCCATCCATCCATCCATCCATCCATCCATCCATCCATCCATCCATCCATCCATCCATGCCATCCATCCATCCATCCATCCTCCATCCACCATCCATGCCATTCCATACCATCCATCCACTCATCCATCCTCCATCCTATCATCATTCCATCTCATCCATCCATCCAATCCATCCATCCATCCATCCATCCATCCATCCATCCATCTATCTATCATTCCTATTTATTCATCCATCCATCCATCCACCACGCATCCAATCCATCCATCCATCCATCCATGTCCATCTCTATCTATCCATCCATTATTCATCCATCCATCCATCCATCCATCCATCCATCCATCCATCCATCCATCCACACATCCATCCATCCATCATCCATCCATTCCATCCATCCATCCATCCATCCATCCATCCTTCCTTCCTTCCTTCCTTCCTTTCTCATCCATCCATCCATCATCATCCATCCACCATCCATCCATCCATCCATCCATCTATCCATCCATCCATCTATCCATCATCCATCCATCCATCATCCATCCATCCATCCATCCATCCATCCATCCATCCATCCATCCATCCATCATACTATCCATATCCATCCCATCCATCCATCCACTATCCATCCATCCATCTATTATATGACTATTGCTATAGCGGCTGACGTTACATTGTAACAGCTACACATTTGTGCGTATTTTTAAAGGCATGAATAAATTGCCAAGCTTTACTCGCGCCGGACTGCTTTCCCAGAACGCATTTTGATTCAATTATATTTCCGTCGAGCCAGTAATCCTGCGTGCCAACCACATATAGATGCGCAACACGATAGCAATCACATCCACGCACACGCACACACGCACGCATGCATGCGCACACACGCACGCACACACACACACACACACACACACACACACACACACGCATGCGCACACGCATGCGCACACACGCACACGTACACGCATACATGCGCACACACGCACACGCACACGCATACATGCGCACACACGCACACACACACGCATGCATGCGCACACATGCACACACACACACACACACAGCACACGCATGCATGTGCAAAACACGCACGCACCACATGCACACGAATGCATGCGAGCGCACACACACACACGCCACACGCATGCATGCACGCGCACACACGAACACGCACAACGTACACGCATGCATGCGCCACACATGGACACACGCACGCACACGCACACGCGCGCGCGCACAGGCATGCATGCACGCACGCACAAGCGCACAGACTTGCATGCGCGCATACACACACGCACACGCACATACATGCATGCGCGCATACACACATACGCACACGCCACAGGCATGCATGCACGCACACACACACTCACGCGCATGCATGCATATACGCATATACGAACGCGCAAACGCACAGGCATGCATGCGCCATACACACACGCTCTCTCTCACACATACACACACATGGGGTTGAGTAAACACAAAATGTAGAAGTTTTGCGGAACAGCATAAATATTTATACTTCCCTACAAGCAAAGATCGCATCTCACAGTTCCATCGCTGTTTGTCTTGCAGGCCATTAATTACATGGAGTCAGAGGCGTCTATATCTATATTAGAAAATGTCGTTTACAATGTAACAAATACAATTTTGTTTATTTGAGCTCTTGACTGTCTTAGCAGTGCGTTTCGGAGCGTGTGTCTGGGTCTGGCCGGCCATTACAGCGCGTCAAGGACTTCTACTTCTATATCAGAAAGTGTCGTTTACAGTAGAGTAACAAATAAAATTTTGTTTATTTGAGCTCTTGACTCTCTTAGTAGTGCGTGCAGGTGCGTGTGTTATGTGCACTCGCGAATATGTGCGGTTTTACTGTTCATGTGGTCGTGCGTGTATGCGCGCGCGTGCGCGTACCAGCGTGCGTGCGCGCGCTCACACGCGTAGTTTTTGTGTGAGTGTGTGCGTCCGTTCGTGTATGTGCGTGCGTGCCGTCGCACGCAATTCTTCAACTACATTTTCATAACAAACAACAAAAAGTACAATTTTAGAAAAAAAGAGACGTTCAAAGACGTAATTACGAAGCGGAGCGCGTTTGGCAAGACGGACTCGTGTGTTATATAATCATTATACAAGATCTATTCCATTCACGTCGTAACTCGAAACACTAACACGCTTGACGATAAAACGTAAGATGATGTATGATTTGATAAATAAATTGGCTGGCGGCTGAGAGTCGGCGGTGATAAAACTGCTGCTCGGAATTATAACCAGTTTACGGATTATATATATATATAGTAAAAGTCACAGAGAACTAGAATTATTAGCAAATACCGCGACAAACGTTAAACGCGCCCGTCAATATCATCTCTAAATGAGCCTGTAGGTGGCGCTGGTTGCAACACCTGTATACGTGGGGTTTGTCTATATTCAGGCCGGTACAGGAGATAATTTGCATATTTTGTCACGTGGTTTGTGTTATAACCAATCAGATGTAATCGCGGTGGAGAAGGAGGGGAGAAGCTGGTGGAGAAGAAGGAGGGGAGAAGCTGGTGGAGA
>NW_014577881.1:147110-149155 GCF_000485595.1 Priapulus caudatus | reverse complement strand
GCGTGCGTGCGTGCGCGCGTGTGTGTGTGTGTGTGAGCGTGCGTGTGTGTGCGTGCGCGCGTGCGTGCGTGCGTCTATGAGGGGCAAGGGGATTGCCAGTCGCCACCACCAGATAACAAAAGCCGTCGACACCGTCGCTATCGCCGACGCCGACGTCGTAACAGCGACGACAACAAGCGACGAGCGGCGGCGACGAGCCAAAGAAGAAATGTCAAGGTTCAAATTAGGCCGCGTCCACCACCTCCGTACCTAATCCACTTAGCCTCGCTCTCCGAAAGGGTAATTTTAAGCGTAAGCATGGTCAGCAATCGAACCCGCTGACGAGTGCCGACCCCACGGACGCTCGCATATATAGGTTCGCACCTGTGTAGAGGACGGTACCCACACCTCATTAAAACCTTATTGAGGTTTTTAGATGACGGCATTGTCCTTTGTAGCTAGTCAGCCGAGAAGGAATGTTTGCGCTACATTATATATATATACATGTGCCACGTGTATTCGTGTGTATGTGCGTGTGTGTGTGTGTGTGTGTGTGTGTGTGTGTGTGTGTGTGTGTGTGTGTGTGTGTGGTGTGTGTGTGTCGTGTGTCGTGTGTAGTGTGTGTGTGTGTGTGTGTGTGTGTGTGTGTATGTGTGTGTGTGTGTGTGTGTGCGCGCGCGCCGATGTGAAAGCAGCGAAGCAGAGACAGAGACCGATGTATGTACACACATAAATACATATTCTGATACATATATACATACATACGTACGCACAATCATGCGTATACAAGGCGAGGGGAGGTCAGATGTCATCGCTAAAGGTTTTACACAACACGGATAGCTAGCCAACCTCTACTGACATACAGGAGAAACGCAACGGTCGTGCACACACGCTCGCGCATTCAAGCAACACGCGCACGTACACACGCACGCACACGCACGCGCACACGCACGCGCACGCACCCTCATAGGCGCACACGCATACGTGTGCACATACACACACACTCATATGAACAAACACGCACGCGCGCACACCTACTCACGGACACAAACAGTTACGAACACACACTGACACGCACGCACGCACGCGAACACGCACGCACACACGAATAGACGCATGGGAGCAACAGCTGGGTCACCTCACGCACACACATGCACGCACGCACACCGGCAGATATGTTTGAGGAACCTCAATACACATTGCGGCATCAATAGGAGCCCTGTGACTCGCACCACACTGCACGACGTACACGCTGTTATTTTAACACGGCCTGCGACGTGTTCCGTGTATGAGAGATACACTATATATATATAAGTGTAAGCGTGCACAGTGCAGCCGCGAGAGCAATGGCCGCCGGCAGCGTATGTTACACGTAGGATTTGGACGGAATTTACAGGAAACTGTCGGCAATAATAGGTGAAAGAGAGTATAGAAAAATAAAAAATTTGGTAGTAAATAGATTACGTATTTATTTAGCATTATATTTTATTGAAACGCTTCAAGTGCCTGTGAGTAAACCCCCCCTGTACTGCACGCCTGCAGATTGTTCACACACACGCAGCAAAGTTCAACAGAGTGATCATTACACGCGGGGGCTACCTACCTACCTACCTACCCCCACCTGCCACCTTCTAGGTCACACTATGAGGCCAAGCTTATCTGCACGCACGCACACACATATAGATAGATATACGCGTGCACTGGACACTGGCTAATAAATGCAAATACATTACAAGCGCGTACGGAATAACTGCCTGCTGAACCCTTGAAATAATATATGAATATGAATATATATGAATAACCCATCCACGCCCAACGACACTTTGGCTCAGTCCTCGTTTGCACGCACGCACGCACGCGTGCACGATAGAGTAAAGAGACCCTCCCTCTGACTCATGTCTTTAAAAAAAAACTCCGCTAAAAGAGTACTGAGTACAGGGTCTAACTAACACACACACACGCACGCACGCACACACACACACACACACACACACACGCACACACACACCCACCGGTGCGAACACGCGCGCACACACACGCACGCGCACACACATGCACTCACGCAC
>NW_014577881.1:144277-146501 GCF_000485595.1 Priapulus caudatus | reverse complement strand
TCGTGTGTGTGTGTGTGTGTGTGTGTGTGTGTGTGTGTGCGTGTGTGTGTGTGCGTGCGCGTGCGTGTGTGCGTTTGTGTGTGTGCGCGCGTTTGTGTGTGCGTGCGTGCGTGCGCATGTGATATTGGGAGGAAGCGCTGTGCAGTTGTCAGAAACATCGTTGAGTGATGGCAGCGAGAATCTAAAATGTCAAAGCCTTTGAAGTAAAATGTCAACGCGAGAGTTATGAAATTTCAGCCGCGCAATTTGGTCACTCATCACTATTCAGTATAATGTTTCTGATAAATGGGTCCTACTTCTCGCGCACACACCACACACAAACACACGCACGCACACGCGCGTACAGCAGAAATATTCCTCTATAGATATATAAAAAGCGATGCTCGTTTTAAGTTTACAACACACACCATATGGTCGACTATCCCTACTGTACGCTGACAGACAGACAGCGGGACAGACAGACAGCCGGACAGACAGATATATATAGAGACAGACAGATATATAGAGACAGACAACGCCGACATTCACACGTTTCTAGATCGCGCCGCCTCTTCTGGAATGTGAAAAGCCGATGGGTATTTAGAAAGAAGGAAACGGTAGTTACAACGTAGTGTCCATCAAGTGTGGCATTGTGCTAGGCAGCCAGCAGCAGTAGGCGAGGTAGCGGGAGGGAGGGGGGCATGGTGGGGCGAAGCATGGAAAGAGTGGCACGCTACTACACACGAAGGCGATGTTAAGGTATCTGTGCTTTTTTTAAGCAGAACTCTGCGTACTCTCTGTCTCGCCGCTTGCTATTAGCTTGCTCGACCCTGCCCCACTTCTCCCTCCCCTCCCCCTGTCTCCCTCTACATTTCTCTCTTGCTCTCTCTTCCTCTGTCTATATCTCTCTACTCATCTGTCTGCCACCCCCATTATCCCTCCCCCCTCTCTCTCTCTCTCTCTCTCTCTCTCTCTCTCTCGCTCTCTCTCTCTCTCTCTCTGCTTATTATGACCACTAATCACTCACCTTCGTGGTACTGATATTCGTTTACATATATATATATATTTGCTAGCGTATTGCTGTAAATCGTAATCTTGCACGAGCTGAATTCGCACAATTTACCGCTAAAATGGTGCTATTGTGTGACGTGTCAAGACAAATTCCATTTTAGCGGTAAATTGTGCGAATTCAGTTCGTGCAAGATTACGATTTACAGCAATACGCTAGCAAATATATGTAAACGAATATCAGTACCACGAAGGTGAGTGATTACTGATTAGTGGACATAATAAGCTGAGGAACGTATACACTTGCTTCTTTATTGGTGGCAAATTTTGATGAGAAATATCGGTTAGAAATGCGGGAATCGGGTGTCTCACTCTTGTTATATTATCTACTCTTGATATATATATATATATATATATATATATATATATATATATATATATACTGCCGATGCATCGATTTCTTTAATGCGGCACATCTCGTGTGTCGTCGACCTAGACCCTTGTTCTTTCCTTTTTCTATAATTTGCGATATGACGACCGGCATGACAGGGGCCGATGACAGCTTGTTCAAACAGGAACTAACCCTAACCTGCGCGAATCTTCGGCTCGTACGACCGAATGGCGAATGGGAAATGGTGGTCCGACAACATGCAAGCGTACGACCGTGACAGCGTGTCCAGGAGTTGACCACAACACGAGATAACCGTAAGCCGAGTATTGTGTAATACAGGTAGAATAAAAGAAATATATGTGAAATAAAGCTTTATTTTGCTGCGCGATCACATTCCGATACGGGAAGCAATGTCAAACACTTGTACACACACGCGCGCGCACACACACATACACACACACATGCAGTCACACACACGTTCGGATCTCTCTACTCACGCACCCCGCGCTATTTCAGGGTGGCGTGAAGGTAGTTTTTCCCCACGGGGACAAAGCATTTCTTCCAGCGGTAAGAAGGGATTCAATAGAGAAGCCAGACTTCTCGTTGATTCGATCAGAGATGACATAGCTCGCGGGCTGATATTGACGTGAGGGCTCAGGGACGGGCGGAGGCAGGAGACGGCAGCAGGATGAGGTCATCGCAGTGCAGCGGCTGCAGCGGAGAAGCCTGAAGGGATAGAGAGAGAGAGACAGAGATAGAGAGAGGAGGGGAAGAGAGAGAGAGAGAGAGAGAGAGAGAGAGAGAGAGAGAGAGAGAGAGAGAGAGAGAGAGAGAGAGAGAGAGAGA
>NW_014577881.1:128770-138139 GCF_000485595.1 Priapulus caudatus | reverse complement strand
CGCTCTCTCTCTCTTTGTCTCTCTCTCTCTCTCTCTCTCCACACACCTCCCTCTCCATCTGTCTCACTCCTCGCCGTTACATGGCCGCACAGCACAACAAGTACCACCTACATAATTTGTCGTGTGGCAACCAACAGCTGATGACGCTTTGCCAACAGCGCTTGCACTAAATACTACTCTGATGACGCTTTGCCAACATCGCTCGCTCGCTCGCGTACACGTGTATATGTCTACATTTATTTGCACGTACGTATTATATATTACGTACGTATTTATTTGGTAATACGGCGAACGTTTAATAGCTATCTGCCGACCGGTGTCAATTCTCGAACAAACAACCGCACTGCGTTTTATTGCGCTAATATAGAATATTGACGCGGAAAATGCTCTGGCACTTCCCGTTCGTTTTTAGTTTTCTCTCCGACATGCCGGCCGGCGCCCGTATAACGCTAATGAGGGGAAATGTAACGCCGAGAGCGGAACGTGTACAACATCACGGCGGAGGAGCACGGAACGTCGTCGGAGGAACACGGAACGCCGGCGGTGGAACATGGAACGCCGGCGGTGGAACACGGAACGTCGGCAGTGGAACATGGCACGTCGGCGGTGGAATCTGGAATGCCGGCGGTGGAACACCGACAGAGGAACATGGAACGATGCCATGAGGACGCAGACACACGCAATGTAACGCCGACAGAGCAGAACATGTAACACTCGCAGTGCAACATGCAAACATGGGACATCGAATCGGTAAGGTTGCCATGGTGACGGAGGAATATGGAACGCCAAAAGAGAGGCGCATGCCCATCTCCAACGTAAAACAGTGAACGGATCATAGTTCACTAGCAGGACGAAATCCGACGAAATCAACGAAACACACGCCAAGCCATCCTGCTAAGCCGATTGGAAAAAACTACGGATGCAACCTTCATCCTCACGCGATAACGCACAACCTGCGAATCCAATCACGCTATAATGTCACACATAGGACGTGGCCTCCCGGAAATCCACATATTCCGGCGCGCTCTGTGCGCGTGAGATATATAACTAACTCTACAGTGCTATCTGCATTAACATGCCAGGCGCATACGTAAACTTTAACAGTGTATACATGTATACGCACCCTGAAATTTCAATCCCAACGAACGTCAGCGTAATTTACCACGATGTACAGCAAACGCGTGCACACGCACACACGCACGCACGCACGCACGCACGCATGCACGCACGCACGCACACACACACGCATACACACACACACACACACACGTACATAATACATATTATGTGCGCAGCTGCAGGTTTCAATCTAGCTCTAGTACTATATAGCCCGCGTACAGTTGCCGCAGGCCTGCGGCAACTGTACGCGGGCTATAGTACTAGCGCTAATTTCAAGCATGCGCGCGCACGTGCCAATGACCCAATCTGATCGCCTAGGAATTTATAGCAAACTCGGGTATATAGTAACATGCAAACACACCGCGCCGTACAATGCGCAGCGCTTAGATGCAGTTCAATCAATCGCTACAGCCTGCACGACGATAGATTCAAACCCCAGTACTAGTACTACCCTGTGGCATTTCAATGCACCGCGTCCACTTGTTGGCGACACTTTGTGAGCCGTACACGCCACACGTGCGTTGCAATGCGTGTACACACGCGCATATGTCGGTCAAACGATGCATTGCATGATTGCATTACACGAAATCAAAAAAATACATAAAAAATTCCTCGCTCGGCAGCTCGGCGGTACATGATCACTGAATGATTAATCAGGCTTCGAGCTTCATTTATTTTCCACACCGCCGGTATTCGAAGGTCAATGCTCCTTCGCCTCCTCCTCCCTTTCCTTCTTTTCTTCCTCCTCCACCACCTCCTCCACTTTCTCCTCCTACTCCCGGTGAAAAAAAAAACCTTACTCCCCCTGCGCCGCATAAGCACCACCCTCCTTCACCACTCACACTGCGGGTAAACACCACCCTCCCTTCTCCTCCTCCCGGTGAAAATACCCTTCTCCCCTACCACCCGCTCCCTCCCCCCACGCTGTACCCCCGTCTGCTCGCGTGGGAATTTACACTGAAGCTGACGACAAAAGAGAGACAGCAGACACGAGATGGGGAGACGTCGTTAGGCACGCGAATTCGAACGGAATTCCGGTGTTAGCATCCCTCTGCGCAGCATCCGCACGGGTGTGTGTGCGTGTCCCGGCACGCGTCTCGCGAATTTTCGAGTGCACCTTTTCCCAGTCGCGCGGTCTCCGGGCAACCACCAAGTAAGATTGTTCTCGCGATGAGTTTTTTCCCACGCGCAAAGTTTAATGGCCTCGCAATTGCAGTCCACGGCGCGACCGACTCCCATCTAATAGCGACGATTTTCTTGTCGATCTGATTTTTAGTCTGCGGCCCCGCTACGCAAACATGCTGAGCTTGAGCTACAGACAACAGACGGCGGCGCGCAAACTTTTCGTCATTTTTGCGGATTACGTACCAGGGCACACAGTCTAAATCATTGTGGCAGCGGCGAATCGACTGCGACTGCGAGGGCCCCTTCACTTCCCCGCACCCGCCGCATCACGACCGATTCCGAGCCGCCGCAGTTTTAAACAAACCTAGGGTACATCCGAGAAACAGAGCAAACGCACATTACACGTCACCTCGTGAGTCAGCGCACTGGCAGCAGGATCAAGCCTGCGCTGTGCAGGGGAATACGCGATCCTGCTGCAAGTGAGACTGCTAGTGTGTGTGTGTGTGTGCTACTAATGAGAGACTCATCGTCGCATCAGTATATCTTTTCCGCCTCTAGCATGCATACGCATGAGCGCGAATGCAAAAATTCGTCACAAATTTAAAAACAACTCCTTTTCGGTGTCCGTCTGGCTTCATTCGTCAAGGGTAGCAGCCTCTGCAATAGTGTTGCTAAAGCTTTCTGCAGTAGGCTTCACACCACAATACCACACGCTTCTACGTCAGCAACGTTGTTCGCGTTGCGCCGGGGGGAAACGTTACAGACAACACAATGCAATAAGGGCTTACGAGAAGTTACGAGAAATAGCAGAGGCACGAATACAGTAGAACTATTTAAGGTACATAGCAAAGGGAGGTGAGAGCATATTAATTAGGAGGACTTTACGAGTGCCAACGACATAAACGGCCTTAACGGTAAGAGGTAAACAGAGGTATGAGTATAGTGAGGTATATATATGATAGCAAGTGGGGGTGAGAGTAATAATAATAATTAGGAGTAACGAGTTCTAACGACGTGAAAGGCCTTAACGGTACGAAGAGGTAAACGGAGGTACGAGTATAGTAAGGTACATATAGTAAGTGGAGGTGAACGTAATAATAATACTAATTAGGAGTACGAGTTCTAACGAGGCGTACCTGCAGCTCACACCAGGCGACCTGGACGGCCGTCTCCGTGTCGAGTCCGCGGAACACCGTCTTGAACGAGCCGCGGCCGATCTCCTCGACGAACTTCAGAAACCGGCCGCCGGGCGACGTGTCGATCGCCTCCTCGCTCTTCTCCTCCTCGTACTTGCGCTTCTCCTCCTGGCTCTCCAGCAGCTGCTGGCGCAGCTCCTCGCGCGCCGCCACTAGCCGCTTCTGCTCCTTCTCCTCCTCCGAGTCCGAGTAGGTCGCGCGCGCCCGGAAGTCAGGGCGGGGCGCCCCGCTGCACGCCGAGCGGGCAGGCGGCACCGCGATCGGGTCGTCGACGCACACCGGAGACTGAGCGCGGCTTCCGCACCCTCCTCCCAACTCCCGCGCGCCGGCGCGCGACACCGCGCGAACCTTCCTCCCGCCGCGCGAGGCTTCCTCTCCAAGGTTTAACCGATCGGCCGCCACTTACCGCCGGCGCACCCGAACCGCAGCCTCACTTTCCTCGCAGCGCACAGTACGCACGTTCTGCCGGGGGAAAGGCTCAAGACGGCAGGCATCGGCGGCGGCCGGTTGCCGGTCGCGTACGGTTCTGCTTTTACAAAGGCTCAGAACAAAAAAGACGTCGGCGTTGTTCGGCGTCGCCCGTCGTCGTCGTCAGTGGCGGCGGCCCGCCCGCGAGGCCGTTCATCTGGCTGCCGGCGACTACCTTCCGCCTGCGCTCGCTGCCATCCCGCTCCGACTTGCTGCGGTCGACGGCGTCGGTCGCGCCCGTCTTCACGATCGCGACAGGTATCGTGCTCTGCTTCACCTTCTCCAACTTGGGCCCTCCTCCTCCTCCTCCTCCTCCTCCTCCGCCGCCGTTTCCTCCGACGATCGCGCGGTTGGCGCGCGCCTTCGCCGCTTCCGACTGCTGCTCCTTGTTGTAGGTGACGCCGTTTATGAGCGGCGGTGGCGTCGGCTCCGATTTCGATCCTCGCTTCGCCGCGTCGCTGGCGGCGATGACGACCTTGTCGCGCGCCAGAGATTCTTTCTGGGCCGACACGGCATCCGACATGCAATCGGATTCGAAGCTGTCGGGCGCCCGCTGGGGGCTCTTGCCGCGCCGAAAGAAGGGCTTCTTCTCGTGCTTCTTCTCGGGGTCCGGCTTCCTCTTCTCGTGCGGATTGGTCTTCTGCTTGACGTCGTTCGCCGCCTTCGAGTCAACGGTGCTGCGAGACAGACGTGACAAGATCGAGTATACCTTCCTTGGTGAGGAGGTGCTCCCCTTCCGACCATCTATACTCTCACCTTTGTTCAATTCCTCACTCTGAGATGACGGTGTCTTCCCGCCTCGACTCATGTTATTACTACGCGTGGTAGCATTTATCAGGCCCTCCCTGCAACGAGAGAAAAATCGGATAAGAAATCGACTAACTTGATCGCTTCAACGAATGAAACGTGAACTGAAATGATGAGATAAAAGACAGACAACTATCTAACAGCGGTGTAAATACGCTTGCCACAAAGCTTACGATTAAATTTATTCTGAGTTATGTTTATGGCATCATGGAGGGGGTGAGATGAAGAACGAAAAAATACAGGACAGGTGGAGAAATTGACCTTGCGCCCAATGCACATAAATGTACATCAATGCATATTAACACTATCAGTATCAACAATCATAAATGTACGTCAGACATCATCTACGATCATATACCGTCCAGGGGCGCGTACAGGGGGGGGGGGGGGGTCCAGGGGGTCCGGACCCCCCCCTGCTCGCGCAGAAAACGCATCTAAGGGGGGTCTAATTTCAAAATTTTTCCAGGCCCCCCCTTTGCGTGCTCGCAAGTTTGGGTTACGGTTAGCCCCCCCCCCCCGGTACAAATCTTGTACACGCCCCTGCCGTCTGTGCAGGTATAGCTGTGTCAAAATTCAATATTCATGCACTGCAACTACTGTATGGCCACAACCAATATATTAGTCTTATCCGCGCTGCACATTTCTGTTACGCAATATTTGAACCGAAACTAGAGCTGAGAGGGCCTATGTCCCCCGGGGTACTGCCGGAACGTACCCTGGATACAGTCCGGTATACCGCAACGTACCCTGGTACTATCTAATATGCCGGACCGTACCTCGCCTACTCCACTAACGAGTCTAGGGAGTCGCCTACGCCTACTCCCTAACCCTAACCATATCAAATAGTGACAAGGGTACGTTCCGGTATACCGGACCGTACCCAGGGTACATTCCGGTATACCGGACCGTACCCAGGGTACATTCCGGTAATACCCTGGGGGACATAGACCCTATGAGCGAAACTAGACGGGCCAAGGATAGAGATGATGTCCAATACGGTGATTGGATAGGATGATGTTAGTTGATAAGATAGGACTGGACATCTTCTCTATCCCTGAAAAAGGATAGAGATGATGTCCAATACGGTGATTGGATAGGATGATGTTAGTTGATAAGATAGGACTGGACATCTTCTCTATCCCTGAGCCAACTAGACTGTCTATACTATACGTCTATAGTCTAACGACCGACACCATACTGTTGTCGCTCAGCACCGAACACGCGCAAATCAGACACTTGGCAACCTGATCATATTCTTACTGACTTTAATTTAATCCAGAAATGAACGTTTCACTGTAAGACAGTGCTCATATTAGTCTATGATTGCAAGAAACAGGATGAATGAATTAAATTCCTTTTCTCGACACGAAAATGTAAACAACAACCGTTCGACGTTATTTTGCTATTACAACGTACCTTTACGCTTATCATCGTCTCTTTTATAGATCAGATGATGAACTATGTGCACAGAATTCAGGATGAAAAGGAATCCTGCTCCCTGTCACCGAACAAGGCAACAAACCCACAGTAAACGAACACTTCACAACTACACGAATGGCGTCTTCCTTCTACTAGTACTAGCCCACAGTACTAGCCTAGCGTTAGCTTAGCTTCGAAATTAGTTCGTGTCGGTGCGCATTGATACCACCTGTGACCTCTATTTGAAATATTTTGCGATCTAGTATAATAATATGAAAGAGCTTAAAACATATTATTTTGTATATAGTATCTAAGTACAAAATGTAGTACTTTGATTAAAAATACATGGTAGATGTCATCATAATATAATTCTTTAGGATTACTTATTACATCGTAATGATAGCAAGGGTGTTACTAGGCAATAACGATAGCCCTGCCATCTCTCGGGCGATATAATTGTGATTTAGAAGTCTCGTCTGCTAACTAACTTGCGAGTAGTATTGGGATTAAAGATTTCGGTAAATGGTTGAAAATGTCCATTTATAAAACAATTACAGTGTATATTTTAAACTTTACGTTTATGAAAGAAACGCTACGACGAAATGAACTCACGTTTAATTTATTATGACTTGTTATTTTAGAATATGCAAAGCCGTAAAAGAGGAGATTTTGAATAAATTACCCAGCAATATCAATATATATATTTAGTATCGTATGACTGGAATTATTTATACACCGTAAAACCACTCGTCGTCGTTTTACAGGAAATCGTTTAAACTAGCAGACGAATTAGGTGGACTTTAGTCACTACTGGTGAGTTAAAATTTGTATGGAAAATTAAGCAGCATTCTGAAGTACTATTACATTCGTATTATCAGGAGCTAATAATGACAAAATTTGTCATTATTAGCTCCTAGTATTATCTAATGGGTGAGGTAGTCGTTGGCGAAGTTGAGGGAGATATCTGATTCCACAGCGATATGACCCTACTTGCATTATTGTCGATATGAAGTCTTGCGTCTCTTCCTCCATTATGTATACGTTCACTTGGCTGTTTTATGCGAGGTAGGTAGGATGCGACTAATTAAATATTTAGAAGATGAGAAAAGAACGAGAATTAAGTTGGTCTCAGGTTACAATACGACCACGCATGCATTTTGTTTGTGTATCCAGTCTTATATTTCTGGCGAACCGTTTACATGTGCTGTACTCACATGCGCACACGTGTACACATGCACGGAGAAAGACAGTGGGATAAAGTGAGAAGGGCAGAGAGGGGGAGAGATGAAAATAGAAAGCCAAAGAGAAATAATTAGAAATCAATAAAGCAAGTGAGAGATAGAGAGAAAGAGACAGAGAGAGAGAGAGAGAGAGAGAGAGAGAGAGAGAGAGAGAGAGAGAGAAAGGGGAGAGGAGATAGGGCAAGAGAGATGAGATATAAAGAGAGAAAGAGAGAGAAAGATAGAGGGAGATTAATTATAAGGCGCATTGTGGAAGAAGAGAAGGTTTTCTCATAGACACACATTTTAAAAAGAATAGAATGCAGCTGTACTGGGGACGAAGCCGACGTCCTATTGTCGTTCATGCGTCTGCACGCCTGCCCACACCGCGCCGAAGCCACACACTGCTTTCTCTGCTGCAATGCACACTCCTTCCCCGCGGCGTGCACGCTCCTATTCTTGCGCGCTCTGATCGCGCCATCTAACGACGGTGCGGCGAAGCTCGCAGCGCTAGCCGCATGCGCCTGATATCGTGTGCAGTGCGCGGTGTTTTTCTCACGAATTAATTAAACGGGTGCGTATATATATATGTATATATATGTATATATATAGAGAGAGAGAGAGAGAGAGAGAGAGAGAGAGAGAGAGAGAGAGAGAGAGAGAGAGAGAGAGAGAGAGAGAGAGAGAGAGAGAGAAGGAGAGCACATCGTGAATAATTATAATCGTTTTACGCGTGAAATCTTCATTAAATGTCGGCTGCGTGCTATACTGCCGCCCTTCCGCACGCTCTTGAACAGAAAACGCAGTATACGGATTAGTCTCATTGTCGCAACAATTATTGCAAGGCGCGGATATTATTGCAAGCGGAAGTAGCTTCTTGCTTCGAAGGACATGGTCGGCCTGTGGAAGCAGCGTCCGAGTCTCCCGTAGAAAGGAAGGGTCTACATATTGTAGATGAGCATCGGCCGTCGTTTGCGTCGAGCCGAGGAGAAGGACGGCGGAATAGCGTGCGGCGTGAAAACCAGCGCATAGGAAACACGCGCAGAGGGAGAGAGAGAAGAGGTACGGGGAGAGAGAGGTTAGTGGAGTAAGAGAGGTGTGTAGAACGAGAGAGAGACAGAGAGAGGGGGAGAAATACCGAAAGGACAAAAAGAACAAAATAAAGAAAGAAAGAAAGAATAAGAGAGGAAAGAGAGAGAGAGAAAGAGCGCGAGAGGGAGTAGGAGACAGGGAGATAATACGAGGGAGGCAGAACAAGAGCGAAATGAGAGAAATAACCGAAGAGAGGGTGCGACAGAGAGGGACAGCGAAAGATGGAGATAGTGATGATTGAGAGAACAGTAGTAGAAGACGTTAAAGGGGCGGAGAGATTGGGAAAGGAAGAAAGAGAGGGCGACAGACAGACAGAGAGGCTGCATGTACGGCTACACCGAAAACAACCCTGAACCTAATACTGCGATTCTACTCATACCTCTCCATGCGACAGCCTACGTCACGACGTACGTATTACGTCACTAGACATTGGTCGCCTGCCAAGGTTGTCTCGTCTTCGCCCAAGTAACGCAGTGACGCACGTCATTTACCTGCCGCCTCTAATAATTAGTCAATTTTCGCGAAGGAAAATGATGCGCAAAAGGAATTGAGGCCTGCAAAAATTCCCCTCGAGTCCACGAAGAGGTGAACATGTGTGGGTTCAACACGCGCAGTGGTTCGTCATGTTACGTTCGCGACAATTCACTGACGCACACAAACACGCGCGCAAACAGATGCCTGTTTCTTTCGCAATCCAACAGGTGACGACGAAGAGCATATAGGTAGACGTAGTTAATCAAGTCTGTTTCGCAATCCAGCAGGTTACGACGAGGAGCATATATAGGTAGATGTAGTTAGTCAAGCCTGTTTCGCAATCCAACAGGTGACGACGAGGAGCATATATAGGTAGATGCAGTTAGTCAAGCCTGTTTCGCAATCCAACAGGTGACGACGAGGAGCATATATAGGTAGATGCAGTTAGT
>NW_014577881.1:119105-124020 GCF_000485595.1 Priapulus caudatus | reverse complement strand
CACCTCCGACATATCATTTGCTCTCTGCTTGGCATAGCGCAGAGACAGCCGCCTTTCCAGAGGTCGCTATAAACTGTGGCTACTAGCTGCCGGGTGGCGACAAGCGAGAAAAGCAGTTGGTTGCGCCGTCAGCGTGTCTATCTTGGTCGTCAGGGCAACGGGATGAGAGGCGCGGGATGCCGTATGATTGCTACGACGGCAGGCTGAAATGGCCGAAGTAGTTGACATGGTTGGCGGGACATTTCTGAGCTGACACAAGAGCAGGAGTGGTGGTTGGTATGGTTGAAATCTCTTTTTTCACCTGGATAACTCAACAGCAGGGCAGTAGGTGTCGATGGCTGTGGAATTTCTTTTCCTAGCCACAAACAGCAGGCGAGAACAGGTGGCCTGCGTTGCTATCTCAATCCTGGCTGATCTTAACAGCAGGGACTAGGTGCCTTGCGTTGGGTTATCTCAATCCTGGAAGGCTGACTTAACAGCAGGAGAACTAGGTGGCCTGGTTGGTATCTCAATCCTGGCTGACTTAACAGCAGGAGAACTAGGTGGCATGGTTATAATCCTTTTCCTGACTGATGACACAAGAGCAGGAGACGGTGGTGCAATGGCTGGAATTTCTCTCCTGACTGACATATTAGCAGGTGGAGTGAATTGTGTATATAGAATGTTCTTCCTGTCTGTCATGGTAGCGGCAGCAGCCGACTGCATAGCTGCCAAGATCTTCTTGGCTGTGTAAGTAGCAGTAGCAGTAAACGGTGCAACTAGCATGGCATTTCTGGCTGCTACAGAAAGAGGGGGAATAGGTGCCATGGGTATCATGTCATTTCTAGCTGTCACAGTAGCTGGAGCAGTAGGTGCCACGGCTGGATTGTACTTACTGGCTGTTACAGTAGCTGGAGCAGTAGGTGCCACGATTGGATTGTCCTTAATGGCTGTTACAGTAGCTGGAGCAATAGGTGCCACGGTTAGATTGTCCTTACTGCTTGTTACAGTAGCAGGAGCAGTAGGTGCCACATTTGGATTGTCCTTACTGCATGTTACAGTAGCTGGAGCAGTAGGTGGCACGGTTGGATTGTCCTTACTGCATTTCACAGTAGCAGGAGCAGTAGGTGCCATGGTTGTCATCCCCTTTGTGACTGTCACAGTAGCAGGAGCAGTAGGTGGCATAGTTGTCATCCCTTTTGTGACTGTCACAACAGCAGGAGCAGTAGGTGGCATAGTTGTCATCCCTTTTGTGACTGTCACAGTAAAAGGAGCAGTAGGTGTCAGGTGACGACGAGGAGCATATATAGGTAGATGCAGTTAGTCAAGCCTGTTTCGCAATCCAACAGGTGACGACGAGGAGCATATATAGGTAGATGGTTAATCAGGATGTGCAGCAGAGGTCTGTCGCCCGCCTTCGTCACTACTAGGTGATCGGCGTGAAAACACCACGTCAAACACACACGACAGCAGTGCTCGCGCGTAACCCACGCACGCGTTCAGATCATATGGTTCAGATGTGAAAGAAGTGCGTTGAAGAGAGCGCAGCAATCGAACAAGTCATCAATTGGTTATAGTTACTTAATTAAATCCGCGCTCGCGCAACTACAATAACTCGCACGCTGCGAGGATTTTCCGCGCATGCGCAATGATGAATGCGCAGCGCCTCCTGCGTTCTTTCGCGGAGGGAGGGATCGCGCAGGGGCGGTTGGACCGATGACCGCACGCTGCTACGAGCTACAACGACGCAGCCTCCTCCGCTCTCATCGCATTGTCGGAGCCACGTGGCGTTCTTGTTTGCTCGAGTGTTCGGCAAATTAACGCACGTACGACCCAAACAAAAGAGAGTTCGCTCTCTAGGGCGGGGAGTGTGCGCGCACCGACACACAACGATTATGCGTAAAAAGAATACGACAGGATTGTCCTCGACTGTCGTCTGCCGGTGGAGAGATGTGCTGCGATCATAGAAGTAATATACTTGTTAGACGCTATATATTTCTATGGCTACCATTCACGAGCGTTTGTCTAACCTTGGCCCGAAAACGCACCGCCGCGACGTTGGCGACGAAAATCCGAATTAAATATCCCGGATGTACGGCGGGCGCGGGAACGCAAGATTACGCCGCGGAAGGAATTTTTCGGGGGTTGTTTGCGTTGGCGCGAGTCCAGGTTTTCCGCGTGGTGGCAGACGAACGATGCGAGAAACGTCCGCCTGTTTGTTGTTCTTGCTTTCGAGCCGCTCTCGATCTCTTCGCTTGTACGCACGTTGTTTCTCTGTCTCGTCGGTGTTCTCTTCTCTCTTCTCTCTCTTTCTCTCTTCTCTTCTCTCTCTCTCCTCTTCTCTCTCTCTGCTCTCTCTTTTTCTCGTTTCTCTCTCTCTCTCTCTCTCTCGCCCTTCTCTCTCTCTCGCTTCTTTCTCTTTCTTTTCTCGTTCTCTCTCTCTTCTCTGCTCTCTCTCTCTCGTCTCTCTCTCTCTCTATCTCGCTTCCGCCCTCTCTTTATGTTGGTCTTCGTTTCCTCCCTCGTCTCTGTGCCTGCTCTTCCCTCCCCTCCTCTCTGTATGCTCTCTCTGTTGCTCTCTCTCCCTTCCCACCTCTCTCTTGTTGCTCTCTTCGCCCCCCTCTCTCTGTTGCTCTCTCGGACCTCCCCCTTTCTGTTGCTCTCTCTCCCTCCCCTCTCTCTGTTGCCCTCTCTCCCTCCCCCTTTCTCTGTTGCTCTCTCTCCCTCCTCCTCTCTCTGTTGCTCTCTTCCTCCCTTGTTGCCCTCTTCCCTCCGTCCTTTCTTGTTGCTACTCTCTACCATCCTCCTCTCTCTGTTGCTCTATCTCACTCCCCCTCTCTCGCTGTTGCACTCTTCCTCTTTTGTGCGCGCCCCCTTATCTCTCTCTCTCTCTCTTTCTCTATTCTCTACTCTCTCTCTTTCTTCTTTCTCTTCCTTCTCTTTCTCATCTCTCTCTCTCCTTCTCTTTCTTCTACCTCTCTCTTTTTCTATATTCTCTTCTCTTCTCTTTTCTCCTATCTCTCTTAGCTCTCACTACACCACCCTCATTTAATCTCTGTCTCAGATTCGCCCGATCCCCACCATGAATCATGAATTGATTCACAAGTCTCCATGGATTGGATTCTGGCCTTCATCGGAGAGCAGTTGCCGATGCACCACGGATTATTATGAAATATCAGGCCACACAACTATAGTCTGTCACATAGAACAGCTGCTCTGCAGCATATCACCGAGTAACAGATCTGGCATTCGGCAGTCTATGGTTTCAAGCAAACAATATATAAATGCATGCGCTCTCTAATATGAACGGAGAATTTCAGCTCGATGATATTGATTATGTTATAATGGCACAGACACACGAGTTGAGCGAGTGAATGAGTGGGTTGATTAGACTAGTGGACAGCGCAAGACGAGTGTGCCTAAGAGGTCGACGCACTGGTTCAAACGCTGATATTACAAATTCACGCGAGAGTAGACGAGCCACGGCAATACACATTTTGTCAACCAGACAGTACTGGCGAGGAGTGCGAGCAGGACATTTTAATAACGACTTCAATGTTCCGCGTATAAAGCACGAGATGAAGATTGTTTTTTCATGATTCTGGTTGCCTTTTTCCTAATTTCAGAGGGAAAATTAGGAAAAGTAAGAGCAAAGACAAAAAACTATGAAAAAGTAGGAAAAGTAAGAATGCTTGATAGCCTGAGATTGTTTTTTCATGATACTCGGTGCCTTTTTTTCTCCGTGAGAACTTAGAAGGATACACAGCAATACTTTGATAGTGGTGATATTGATTATATTGATTGCTGATATTCGTGTCGATATCTTTGTCTGTTGGTTACATGTTAAGTTATAAGAATTGCAAGACACAGAATAATTAAAAAAAGACTCGTGTTGTCGAAATACAAAACTAAAATATATAATTTATTTGCATCCGGAATCTATTCAACATAATTAAGTTTTATAAAATAAGTAATCTCGCGTGCCCTGCGATGCACTGCATCCACGCCGCATCACTAACACAGGTTAATTAGCAACGAATCTCTAGTATCGCGAAAGGAAACCTTCGAAACACCTCGAACAATTACAACTACATAATAGAGCAGTTCAATGGGATCCTCTCCCCCCGAAAAAAAACCCACAAATACCGAAATGTTGCACGGCCACTAAATATTGCGTTTCGGAAAATGCCTCGTACAATTACAACTACATAGCAGCTCGATACGATCCCGTTCCTTTGAAAAAAAAAATACCGAAATGTCGCACAGCCACCGGATATCGCGTTTCCGATCGGCGTTCGACGGCGAGAACGAACAAGCGAACGATCGAGTCACTCGCAGCGATCCGCCGGGTTGGCCTTCATCGTTCTGGCCTCGACAGATGGCGGTTCGACAAGACTTCCTCGTTCCTTCTTGTTGTTGTTGTTCGCGTCTCTGCTCTCTGTTGGCATAGCGCAAGAGACAGCCGCCTTTCCAGAGGTCGCTATAACTGTGGCTACTGCTGCCTTGGCGACAGCGGAAAAGGCAGTTGGTTGCGCCGTCAGCGTGTCTATCTTGGTCGTCAGGGCAACGGGATGAGGGGCGGGAGCCGTAGATTGTACGACGGCAGGTGAAATGGCCGAAGTAGTTGACATGGTTGGCGGGACATTTCTGGCTGACACAAGAGCAGGAGGTGGTGGTGGTATGGTTGAAATCTCTTTCCTGGATAACTCAACAGCAGGAGCAGTAGGTGTCATGGTTGGAATTTCTTTCCTAGCCGACACAACAGCAGGAGAACTAGGTGGCCTGGTTGCTATCTCAATCCTGGCTGACTTAACAGCAGGAGAACTAGGTGGCCTGGTTGGTATCTCAATCCTGGCTGACTTAACAGCAGGAGAACTAGGTGGCCTGGTTGGTATCTCAATCCTGGCTGACTTAACAGCAGGAGAACTAGGTGGCC
>NW_014577881.1:75267-115062 GCF_000485595.1 Priapulus caudatus | reverse complement strand
GCTACTGTAACAGTCACAAAAGGGATGACAACTATGCGACTTACTGCTCCTGCTACTGTAACAGTCACAAAAGGGATGACAACTATGCGACTTACTGCTCCTGCTACTGTAACAGTCACAAAAGGGATGACAACCATGCCACCTACTGCTCCTGCTACTGTAACAGTCACAAAAGGGATGCCAACTATGCCACCTACTGCTCCTGCTACTGTAACAGTCACAAAAGGGATGACAACCATGCCACCTACTGCTCCTGCTACTGTAACAGTCACAAAAGGGATTCCAGCCATGCCACCTACTGCTCCTGCTACTGCTCCTGCTGCTGTGACAGTCACAAAAGGGATGCCAACTATGCCACCTACTGCTCCTGCTACTGTGAAATTCACAAAAGGGATTCCAACCATGGCACCTCGTACTCCTGCTCCTGCTAATGTGACAGTCACAAAAGGGATGCCAACTATGGCACTTACTGCTCCTGCTACTGTGACAGTGCCACCTACTGCTCCTGCTACTGTAACAGTCACAAAAGGGATGACAACCATGCCACCTACTGCCCCTGCTACTGTAACAGTAACAAAGGGGATGACAACCATGCCACCTACTGCTCCTGCTGCTGTAACAGTCACAAAAGGGATGACAACCATGCCACCTACTGCTCCTGCTGCTGTAACAGTCACAAAAGGGATGACAACCATGCCACCTACTGCTCCTGCTGCTGTAACAGTCACAAAAGGGATGACAAATATGCCACCTACTGCTCCTGCTACTGTGACAGTCACAAAAGGGATGACAACTATGCCACCTACTGCTCCTGCTACTGTAACAGTCCATCCCCTTTTGTGACTGTCACAGTAGCAGGAGCAGTAGGTGGCATGGTTGTCATCCCCTTTGTGACTGCTACAGCAGCAGGAGCAGTAGGTGCTATGGTTGGATTGCCCTTAGTGCGTGTCACAGTAGCTGGAGCAGTAGGTGGCATGGTTGGATTGTCCTTACTGGCTGTTACAGTAGCTGGAGCAGTGGACTGCGCAGATCGTGCCTCTTCCTTCTCCCTTTTCTCTTGCTTTTAAATAATAAAACATAAAAACGGTATCATAAATCAAGAAACGAGCAAGCTTAACGAAAATAAACCTACACCATTACCACTCCCCTCATCACCACAACCACCATACCTGAATTGCAATAAAAAAATGTGCGTGTACCCGTAAACGTTTGCCCTGTAACAGCAGCTGATAACTTTATTAATTGCTTTGATACATCTTTTGTGAACAGACGAGGACGCTAAAGCTGGGTTTACACTGCCGCCTTTTGTGTTGAGAAATTGGCAAATTGGACCAACTTCCCAACTATACAACTGACAATCGACAGTGTAAACGTGAAAGTCGCGCGACCAACCGATCGATAGCAACTAGTTGCGAGATTAGAGCATGTTCTATTTTCGCCAACTCGGAGTTTCCGAATTGCAAAATTGGTCCAACTCGCCAATTCGCGAACATAAAGTCGGTAGTGTAAACCCAGCTTAAGAGAGAGACTTTTCGGATAGGGTTTTAGTCTTTGCGACTAATAATCGGCGTACCTCTTCGAAGCGGTACAGGGCCTTCGCAGCAACAATGGCTTCGGTCTCCTGAACCTGAATCTTCTCCAACTCCTGGTCGAGCAAGGAAGCGTGTAAGCGCCGCAGCTTCGACGAGTCTTCATCATCGTCCTTGCTGAATAGCAAACGCACGAAGCTTCAGAGAAATGCCGCCATGATTCTGAGATGCAATTTCCTGCATTCTGAGGGTCAAAAATGACAATAAATTGACAAAAAATAACAATAATTAAAAAAAAAATCGTAGTTTGATACAAACTGGTCGTAGTGGTGCAAAAGGAATAGAAATTCGTATAAAAAACGGATAAATCGTAGTGGTTGGCATCTCTGCTACAGATGACCCACAGATCCATACAGATCCCTACAGATGCCGCCTTGCTGCCGGTCGCGGCTCTAACCTCGTTAGAATTACATCTAGTATCGACGACGTGAGATGAAGTGAAGCGGGGCCTAAATGCCTAGCTGATGTTTAAGATCAGGCAGGAGATAGTAATAACGTACGAATTAGCAAAGGGGATCGCATAGCGTGTTATACGTTGCACATTATATGATATAGGCTACGTGATGTATCACCTGTCATACACCACACGTTATACGTGACATATTAAACGTTAGGCCACCCTTAAAAAATTGTTTGTTTCCCCTTTTCCTACTCGCCTCACAGGTAGGTGAGAAATCTTCTTTATTTTGTTTTGACAAGATGTGTGTATGCATATTGTATATTCTGTTTTGTGTATATGTTTTTGTGAAACGAAATAATTTTTGTTTTGTTTTAATCGGCCAATAAAATGTGTCGAATAGTGGCGTTTTGGCGAGTCGGTCGGTAAAAAGGAAACAACCAATATTTTATCTTAGGCCTTATACATCACGTGTTATACACGACGTATTACATGTTATACATTACATTTTATACGTGACATATTACACATGTATTATAAATTACACGTCAAACGTTAAACGTAGCGCATTACGACACGCATGCTACACATTATGATGCGCACGCCATACGATACTTGCGCACGCCATACGATACTTACACATAACAGCACGTTCGATCCCTAAATATCCCTACAGATTCCTACAGAACCATACAGATGCCCCACAGATCTTTACACATGCCTACAGATGCCCTAAATATCCCTACAGATGCCCCACAGATCCCTACAGTACCATACAGATGCCCTAATAATGCCTACAGTACCATACAGATGCCCTAATAATGCCTACAGATGCTCCACAGATCTCTACACATGCCTACAGATGCCCTAAATTAAAATATCCCTACAGCAGAGATGCCAACACATATTTGAAGCAATCTGTAGTTTCTGTCCATCAAATTAGTAGTTCAAGGGTCACGTAGTGACCCGAGTTTGTTAGGGGGGTTCCGCATGCCCCCCCAAAAAATTTCTTGATTCTGAGATGCAATTTCCTGCATTCTGAGGGTCAAAAATGACAATAAATTGACAAAAAAGAACAATAATTAAAAATATATAAAAATTTCGATCACAGTGAAATTTGTAGTTTGATACAAACTGGTCGTAGTGGTGCAAAAGGAATAGAAATTCGTATAAAATACGGATAAATCGTAGTGGTTGGCATCTCTGCTACAGATGACCCACAGATCCATACACATGCCTACAGATCCCTACAGATGCCCTAAAGATGCCCCACAGATCTCTACACATGCCTACAGATGCCCTAAATATCCCTACAGATGACCCACAGATCCATACACATGCCTACAGATCCCTAAAGATGCCCCAGAGATCCATACACATGCCTACACATCCCTACAGATGCGCCACAGATCCCTACAGATGCCCTAATAATGCCTACAGATGCTCCACAAACCCCTACAGATGCTCCACAAACCCCTACAGATTCATACAGATGCCCCACAGACCCCTACAGATGCCCCACAGACACCTACAGATGCCCTAAAGATGCCTACAGATCAGCGACGCCCGGTGCATCCGGCACGGCGGCGGCGGCAGCGGCAGCGGGGGGCTTCTTCTGCGCGGGAGGCTGAGGCGCGAACCTCCTCTGGCGCCGGCCGTTGTTGTAGTTGCTCTTTGTGAGGTTCCTGAGCAGGTCCTGCAGGTCGGAGTAGGGTTGGTAGGGCGAGTCCTTCGGCGTGTTGCGCCAAAACAGGTACGGGTGGTAGCGCCGGTTACTCCGGCACGGCTCTCTTGCGGCCCTCTGCAACACGAGACGTTCGTTGTGCCCCACGTACGTACGCGCACGTTCCTCGTACTTACGCGTGCATGCCACGTATGTACGTAAGTACGCGTGCCACGTACATACATGTGCGTGCCACGTATGTACGCAAGTACGCGTGCCACGTACGTACATGTGCTTGCCACGTATGTACGTGCGCGTCCCACGTAAGAACGCGTGCCACGTACGCACATATGCGTGCCATGTACGTACGTGCGCATCCCACGTAAGTACGCGTGCCACGTACGTACATATGCGTGCCACGTATGTACGTGCGCGTGCCACGTAAGTACGCGTGCCACGTACGTACATATGCGTGCCACGTACATATGCGTGCCACGTACATATGCGTACCACGTACATGCACTCGCAATGTACGTTGTGCCACACATGCAGGCCCTCGAGACGGACCGGTGCCCACTACGTCGCCCGGCCGGAATCGACAATCAGTTTCAAACAGACAGCGTTCAGTCAGAAAACTTCACTTTAGTGGGAGAGGTCACGGTGAATATCACCGCCGCCGCGGAAACGACGCGTTGACGTTCGAACGAGAGCGTGTTAAAGGGTCTCTACGAGCAGGCAGGTACACAGAATATCGATTATGCGTGCTTTCAAGCACTACGACAGCCCCTACGGCCAGAAGCAATATTCTAGCCAGACAAAACTTACTATCAGGCAATCTAGATCTAGGCAACTAGGGTGGCATTCCACATAGCATAGTGGCACCACGTGGCATAGAGAACAAATGGCAAACGAGTAAGCGCATTCTGTCCAGTTGACCCCCCGTGCGATAACTCTCATTACGACGTACCAACGTCGTACGACGGGTTCCGAGTGCAGTGAAAACCTTAGAAGATAAGAGGCCAAAATGTGCGAGTGAGAAGGTGGAAGGCTGCGAACTACATGAGAAAAATGCAGATTGTTTTAAAGCACCACCACTGCAAGCCGTGCTCTCTGCGATAGCGACTACGATACAACCACGGCAAAACCACACCATCACCGTCAACGCTCCATGCACTAGCTAGGCCATAATAAAAATATTGTTTGTTTGCCCTCACCCGACCGACCCTCCAAAAAGGGGCCGACTCAAAATTTTTTATTGATCTTTCCCATCCTTTTTTTTTTACAAATTGTATCGCTGAACATTATATAAATCTGTAGGCAATACATTATATTTACCAAGCAAAACAAACATTCCATGTAGACACCATGCTGAATTTGTAAAAAAAAAAACACTAAAAAAAAGAGAAGAAGCCTACCTACCCACCCAAACTTTTCAGCCTGGGTCGGGTGAGGGCAAACAAAGTTTTTTTAAATTGTGGCCCTACTGAGAGACAAACAGAAAACACCACCGCCACAACGATGACGACCACTACGACCACCACCACCACCACCACCACCACCACCACCACAACGATGATGACGACGACCAACACCACCACCACGATGACGACGACGATGACCACCACCACCACCACCACGATGACGACGACGATGACCACCACCATGATGACGACGACCACCACCACAACAAGCTTTGCTGACTCTATCTATCGGCAATGGAAGCAAGTCACTGTCTGTCAAAAGCACGCACATACATGCTGGCCTACCACTACGAAAAGCTTTGACGCCTTTTTCTATCGGCAACAAGCTAGGAAGCGACTGCCACAAGCACGCACATGCTGGCACGTCACAGGAGAGCGCATGCTGTCGTAGATTCGCCCACCTAATACTTTACCGCTCCTCTGATGTACGTGGTTTCCCCACCGAGGACCCGCCGGCCGCCGCCAATCTGGCCCTGCGGTGGCGCCCCCGCGGATCGAGAACGCGACGCGCCCGCGTCCCGCGCCTGTGAGCCGAGGGACGGGCGACCACGTGCCGCCGCGCCTGCCGGCGGCGGCCCCGCCCCGGTGGAAGGGCGACGGGTGGCTCGACCCCTCGACGAGAGAAGGCTCGAGAGAGGAGCCTGGAGAGGGATCGGTCTCGACGACGCCGGCGCGGGGGTCGGTTTCCGACAGCGACCTGCGCTACAATTAGAAGCAATTATTTTTTTATGGCTTTCGCGCGAGCGGAAGCACGTCCGTCGCTGCGTGTCGCTGTTGGAAGAATAAAGCGATTTGGTCAGCGTCAAGCACAATTTTCTTAAGCACAATTTAAGGAATTTTTACACGGCGCTGTTAGATGTGTATATTACCAAGCACGGCATGTGCAGTTTCCTTAAATTGTCTACGTCACGTATTTTCTATGGTAAAATTTGTAAAATTTTTGTTGCCATTTTTTTACATTAAAAGTAAGAACTAACAGGACTAAACGTATCGTCAAATTCTTACCTGATAAGATTGTTTCTCAACTAGTTAAAAACCTCGACGATTTGATATTATGTTCCCGACATTAATTGCTTGCTATGGGCTATAGTATATGTATGAGTCACGATTGTATGTTCATTTTACTCGAAAATACATGACGACATTGGTTTTATTGGGACCCATGTTCTCTATCCTTGAACCCTAGTAACTATAACCCGCGGACAGTTGCCAGCGGCAAACGTACGCGGGCAATAGTTACTAGAGCTATTATTACTACTACTACTACTAGTACTGACTACTCTACTACTGTGGTCCCTTATCAGTTATCGTGAAATAAGTGAATTTGTGTTAAAACTAAATGTTACAGGATTGTTGACAACAGTGTACTGGAGTGCAAATGTATATAAACCACAATATAAATAAGTTTTTTTTTCTTCACTTTTTGCTGTATTGATCCAGCTCGCTGGGCAGAAAATTACCAAAATAAACAGAATCAAAACAAACGCCAATTCCAAAGCTCAAGAAAAGACCCAGCGGCTGTAGTAAACAATAAAAAACGCAGTTACAAAAAAAACACTTTAGTAACCACACAATGCATTAGCTAAACTACAAGTACGATGTTTCAGCTTAGTTCAGGTTTCCAAATACTTACCGAAACCATATCGTTACGGTAGAAATTCATGACACCGAGAGAACTTTTTCTTGAAGTAGTCAAACTTCCACCATTTCTGTTTTCATCTGCAGCGTCAGTGGCTGGGGGTTGATGCGGCACCTGCTGACATCTAGTGGAGGAATTAAGTAATTTTGCGTCCTTAGTACATAATTCATTCCCGCGTGGGGATCCTTCTCCTCTACACGAACCGCTCTTCTCTGTGTCTTGCGCCAGCCGCTTCCCGCCTTGACTGGGGCTTTTGGACGGCCCATCGGCTCCACTGGACGTGGCCTCCTCCTCAGACCTTCCCGACGCACTGCTCAACTTCCGTGACCTTCGCGCAGGACTGCGCGACCTTCGGAGGCTTCCTCTAGGACTCTTGGAGCTTCGCAAACTTCTGCCGGGGCTGCTCGACTTGGCGGAATCTTCCCTGGGGGTGTTCGATCGTCTGCTACTTCCTCGGGGGCTCTGCAGCCTTCCGGAACGTTCTCCCGTGATACTCGGCTTACTCCCCCTGGGGCTATTCGACCCCCTGGCGGATCGCGTGGGGCTGCCTGATCTTCGGCGACTTCCCACGGGGCTGCTGGACCCTCTGGTATTTTTTCGGGGACCGCCGAACCTTTTGGAATTGCTTCGGGGACTACCGGACCTTTTGGATTTTGTCCGGGGACTGCCGGACCTTCCGGAATTTCTTCGGGGACTTCTGGACCTTTTGGAATTTCTGTGGGGACTGCCGGACCTTCTGGAATTTTTCCGGGGACTCCTGGACCTTCTGGAATTTCTCCAGGGACTGCCGGACCTTCTGGAATTTCTCCAAGGACTGCTGGACCTTCTGGAATGTCCTTGGGGACTGTTAGACCTGAAATTTTTACGGGGACTGCTGGACCTTCTGGAATTAACTCGGGGACTGTGAGACCCTCGGTACGATTCCCGGCCATCGGGTACCCACGCAGAACTTTCTACAATAATGTTTAGTTGTCTGTTGGAACCATCTCCGGGACTGTTTGAATAACTGCCGACGGTTTGCATGAGCACGTCACTGCTAGCATTAGCTACATTACCAGCGTTCGACTGAAACGAGCGCTGCAGGCCGCGGTGTTGCGACGTTGCCATGCTGCTAGTAGGTAGCGGTATATCTCTGGGTGTGAGAGACTGGGCGAATGCTGGGTCCGTCGCTGTAGCAGTAATAGGCGGGCACGCCGGCGCTGGGCCCGACGGCAGAACGCGCGCTTGTTCGAGTGCGGCACGCTCTGGCACGAGCCTGCCCTGCTGCCAACCGTCAGATGACAAGAGAGTCCGATTCGTCTGCCCGATTTCGTTAGTCGCGCAGTCCTGCCAGTTTCCCGCAGGCGGCAAGAGACGTGGCATCGGAGGAAGAGGTGCTCTCCTTTGTTCCCAATCGGCAAACTGCGCTTGCTGCATCATCTCCCCCGGCGGCGGCGGCGGCGGCGGCGGAGGAGGACTGTTTCCCCAGTTAACGATGGCGGGGGCAGGACGGCCGCCACCGTGAGGAAAGCCGGGCCGCACGGCGGCGTGAGAGAGAGCAAGACCGAGGAAGTCGTGCGCGGGCACGCCTGGGACAGGTAGCCGCGCGACGCCGGGCACGCCGAAGCTCCACACGCGCTCGGTCGCCGTCGGCAACGGAGGCAGAGGAAGCGATGGCGGGGACGAGGACGGCAGCGGCGGCGCCGTCGCGATCTCGCGCACGACGGCAACGGGAGCCGCGACGGACCCGCGAGGCCACCCCGCCCCGCCCTGCCTCGCCCCGACGCCGCGCTCGTCCCCGCCTCCAGGGGGCGCCGACGCGCGCACCGAGTCGACGGCGTCCCTCCTCTGCCAGGTCGGCGCGAAGTCGGGCGCCGCCGCCGCCGCCTCTAGCATGGGGGACATGCGCACGGGTATGCGCGCAGTGTTCCCGCCCTGCGGCGACCCCGCGACCTCCTGGGCGACGGACGGCGAGATCGGAACGAGCACGGGGATGCGCCGCGCGGCGCCCTCCGGCGAGCGCCCGCCGCGCGGCGACACCTGCTGGCGGACGCGCAACCCGTCGCTCTCCGGCGTCGGCAACAGGGGGCGCCGCCGCGGCTCCTCCGCGTCGCGGTCGGCGCCGTGCGGCGCCACCTGGTTGTCGTCAGACGCGGGAGACGACGCGACGTGGGGCGGCGAGCGTTGTCCTGGCGGCGCGAGGTAAGGGGGAGTGAGGTCTGGCTGCCGGCTCCGCATGGCGAAACGCTCGCGGATGCTGCGCAACGCATCCCGGATGGAAGCCGGCGTCGGCGACGAGGCGAGCGACCGGTCCGCGATCCCGGCGGCGGCGGAGAGGATGGGGAGAGTAGCGGTCGCATCCGTCGCGAACGACGACGACGAGCCTCTCCACCCCCGTTCGTTAATCGGCGATCCCGCGCGCGCCGCCTCTCCGCCTCTCTCGATCGACGCGTTCTCGCGCGCGACGGCACGTTCGGGACGCGACATCCACGACGGCCGATCGCGGCTCTCGGCCGCGGGCGACGTCATCGTCGGCCGATCGCGGCTCTCGGCCGCGGGCGACGTCATCGCCGGCCAATCGCGGCTCTCGGCCGCGGGCGACGTCATCGCCGGTCGATCGCGGCTCTCGGCCGCGGGCGACGTCATCGTCGGCCAATCGCGGCCCTCGGCCTGCAACCTGACCTCCCCGACCTCCCCATCGCTCGTCGGCGACGCCTCTCCCTCGTCCGAGTCGATGTTCTCGCGCAGGAACTGCATCACGATGGGGTCGGCGAGACGCCTCGACGGCGTTACCGGGGTCGCCGGCGTTACCGGGGTCGCCGGCGTTACCGGCGTCGTCGGCAGGGGCGGCGAGGTCGTCGTCGTCGCTGCCGCCGCAGCATCGCTGGGGTCAGAGGGCGTCGTTGTCGTCGTCGTCGTCGTCGTCGTCGTCGTCGTTTGCATGATGTCGAGGCCGGGGAGCCGGTGGTCGAGGCTGACCCCCAGCGCGTTCTGCGAGCCGACCATGTCGAACACGCTGCAGGCGCGTCGCGACACGGCGTCGCGCGCGCACTGTCGCGGGTCGCCGCCGACGACGCACGCCGCCGTCGCCGCGACCCCGCACGACCCCGCCGCTGCAGCGACCCCGCTCACGCGCCGCAGCCGCCAGCGCAGCCCCGCCGCGACGTAGATCGGCGGCCGGAACGCCACCTCCGGTTCGTCGTCGTCGTCGTCGTCGTTGTCCGCGGCGACGGCAGCGGGGGCGCCCCCTGTCTCCTCCCTCTCGGCGGCGACGACTGGGAGAGGTTCGTACTCGGCGTGCTGGCCTCGCTTCCTCCTCCGGCGCCGCCGGCGCCCGTCCGACGCCGCGCTCTCGCCGTAGCTTCTCCCACGAGTCTTCCTCTTCTCGTCGGCCATCCTCTCCCCCTCCCCCGGCGGAGGAGGAGACGGGCTTCTCCACGGCGGCGGCTCGGGGCTGCTGCTACTGCCGGACGCCGAGGAGGAGTCTGCGGGGGAGAAGGAACCCGGCTGCTCCGTCGGCGTCGCGCGCGCGTCCGTCGCCGCGGCGACCGGAGGAGAGGGCGCGTCGCCGTCGCTCTCGCCGCCGGTGCTGCCCTCTAGCAGCGCCTCGTGTCCCAGCTCCTCGGCGACGGAGCGCTCGAACTCGCTCGGGGAGAGGCGTGTCGCCGTGCGCCAGCCTCCTCCTCTTCCTCCTCCTCCTCCTCCTCCTCCATCTCCTCCTCCTCCGCTGCCGCCGTGAAACGACGTGTTGACGTCCACCGCGGTGTTTTCAGACTGTCCAATAATCTCACTGGAGGGATCGCCGCCAACCACCTGGAATTTACCGGAGGGACCTTCTACAGCCTGGAATACACCGGAGGGATCGTCCGCCATCCGGAATCCGCCGGAGGGATCGCCTGCTGCCTGGAATCCACCGGAGGAATTATCCACAACTCGGAATCCACCGGAGGGATTATCCGCCATCCGGAATCCACCGGAGGGATCGCCTGCTGCCTGGAATCCACCGGAAGGATTATCCGTCATCTGGAATTCACCGGAAGGATCGTCCAATGCCTGGAATCCGGAGGATGCATCGTCCGGCGTGTGAACGACAATGACGGGCACTCCGGAGAACGCTGCGACCGCCGGCGTCTCTGCTGCCGGACGATCGCTCGTCGCGAGGTCAGCGGGGGTCGTCGTCGCGGCGACCTGAAGTCGCTGCTGCTGCAGAAAGTACTTCTGGACCTGCGGCTGCACATCGAACGAACGCTGCACTTTCAGCGGCAAGATCTGTAATGAGATATAGGATCGAGTATATTAGAGATGTACTATCAAGTAGAGATGTATTATCGAGTATACATTATTAGATATGTAACGAGAGATAGGATAATATTTTTAGCCTATAATCTAAATCTAATATTATTATAATATACTACATATATAATATCTAATAAACGAATATAATCTAAATATAATAAGTCTATCTGTCTGATAATATCTGTAGTTTATAATCTATATATAAATATATACTATATATAATATCTAATGAATTAATATATATAAATATGATATATTTATCTGGCTCATGATATCTAACATCGAGATAAGATCTGTAGCTATATCGCCATACGATGTAAACGTATGACATGATTACATAGTATGACATATAATGATTACAATGTCGTACGATGCTTATTACACATGTAACATGTACATCGTGATGAGATAGGATAACAGCTGTAGTCTATAATCTAAATATAATAATATACTATACATAATATCTAATATAATACTATAAAATAAACATAATGTATCTATCTATCTGATGATATATAACATCGAGATAAGACCTGTAGCTATATCGGCGTATGATGCACAAGATATACGATCGCTGCAGATGTCTCTCTTTGAAATAGTGGGCCAGAAAAGATCGCCGAAGTCACGCACAAACATGCGAACGTATCACACACGGCAGGGGAATTTCCCGTACAGCAGTGCAGGGCGATCGACCGGCTACACAATCCAGTAGACCAGTCAAACGGACCCGACCCATCTCCGACAACGGCGCGGGGAATTCGAAAATAAAAATACCCGTATGATAAATAAAGATATAAAATAAAATAGAAGCGCCAAAGTTACCTTCGCTTGTGACGGCACGTCAGACTTGAATCCACGGTTGTATTCATGTTCCGACGTCGCCGCAAAGCTAGGAGGGACGACCTCTGCGTCGCTACGGGCTACAGACGAAATTGTGACACTTTCATTGCTGATCAACTACATGCATACATGTTATAGACACTCTGTTATCCTCCTAGACATTTAATCTCTGCATATATAATATGTATAATATATATTTTCATATGATTACAAATCACTACTTTAATGCTCACAGCTATGCATTTGACAGTATTATATATATATACATTCAGGTGTAATTAAATTATTACTTAGGTATAATCACTTAATTAATTAAATTCCTCCTTTTTTATCAATAATAAGAGTAATCGGAAAAAAAACAAGTAAACTATTCTAATGCTGATCATTCCATCATTCTGATATACAACTAACAGACAATTCCATGCGTGTAAGATAGAGAGAAAGAGGGAGACAAAAAGAAAGAGAGAGAGAGAGAGAGGAGAGAAAGAGAGGGAGCGAGAGAAAGGAAGAAAGGGAGAGAAAGAGAGAGGGAGAGAAAGAAAGAGAGAGAGAGAGAGAAAAAAGAAAGAAAGAGAGAGAGAGGGAGACAAAGAAAGAGAGAGAGAGAGAGAGAGAGAGAGGAAAAAAGGAGAGAGCAAAAGAGAGAGAGAGAGAGAGAGAGAGAGGGAGAAGAGAGTGATAGAGTCAGAGAGAAAGAGAGAGAGAGAGATAAGAGAGAGAGAGATAAGAGAGAGAAGGAGGGAGGGAGGGAGGGAGAGAGAGAGAGAGAGAGAGAGAGAGAGAGAGAGAGAGACGAAGTGACGAATTGTGGGAAGGAGATAAAACTGAGAGAGCACACTGCAAAAGAAAGGAAATCGCGACGAAAACACCGAAAGTCGAAGCACTCAGCACATGCCTGTCATGCGACGCTGCCACTCAAAGCACCTTTGCAGGACTGACAATGTGATCTGGGGTTTTGGTGCGCTACAGACGGACGCAGACGACGTACACCCTGAAACACATGCATCATGCTACCACCACCACCACCACCACTACCACCACTACCGCACAGCTCAGCAAAAGCAACAAGACTGACTGAAAGCAGCAAGCATGACAATGATTTACTCATTCCGAACAACTGTTGACATGCATACGTTACTGACTACGGTACGCACGTTACAGACTACAATACCAAAACCATCCGCTACCGCTATGCAGCCGAATGCCAACACCGAAAGCACACCGAAATACCGCTACACACGCCGAAAAATGCAGAATATGTGACACCGCTAAAAATGCGTGAGCGCCTTACCGCTACAGCTCAGATCTCCTGCTGTTCGGTCCAGACGTTCGGAGGTGGAAACTGCAACGGGAGAAACGCACGCCGTGAATCGAGATTTCGCCGGCGGCAGACGATAAAATTCGGCTGCTATCAAAGTCAGAAGAAATCGACAAGAAGGCGGAAGAATGCTACGGCAGGTACGTTGGGAGACATCCTAAACTCTGGCTAAACTCAAAGCTGGCAGACGAACAGCACATCGATCAATCGAGTGATCGATCAATCGATTGATTGATTAATCGATCTGCCGTTCGTCTGCCGAGTTTAGCCAGCCGCATGACGTACCCGCCGTAGCATTCTTCTGCCCCTTATCGATTTCTTCTAACTTTGATCGATTTATTGATTGATTGATTGATTGATTGATTGGCAGACGCACCTCGTAGAAGGTCGGCTCGCTCGGTCAGACTGCGTGGCGACGTGAAGACGCAGTGAAGCTCTCCACCTCCGTTCGCGGGCAGACCTGCAGATGGAGACACCGGTCGCACGCGAGGGTTGTGACATCACACGTAACGCGTCAACGCTCGAGACGACGACGATTAGGAGCGCGATCGACTCGAATCGGTAACGTGCGAATCATTATTTAATTTAATTTTTATTTTTTTTCGATTAAATTCATCATTTAAAATTAGTTTAATTAGTGATTATTAAGATAATCGTTAGCGAATCCCTCTATAGAACAAACACCTGTCTACAAAGGACATTTTTAGCAGTACCACCTCCACAGAACAGACACCAGTCTATAAAGGACATTTTTACGGGCTTCCCTTGAGTGACTCTTATAATGTACAGTAGTAATGACTTAATGTACATGTTTGTATTACATAACAGTATGAAGTTGCTCATGTTACTACAGTCATGGGTATACATGCCTAAAGACTGGGTCAGGTCACAGTTTGGGAGTATTACCAGCTCCACACTGTCCTCTAGTCTGGCAATAGCTGCCTGAAACAGACATAAGAACATCGTTAACACCATAAATTGATCAATAGTATTACATAGCTGGACTTCAAAATTACCGTAAAGATATCCTAATGCCTAGGTGCACATTAAAGCTTGTGCCACCATCATGATTCGATAATGCACATTATTTTATGTTCACTGCACATTGTTATGTGTTCACTACACGTTATTATATGTTCACTGCATATTGTTATGTGTTCACTGCACGTTATTATGTGTTCACCGCACAGTTGTTCGGTGTTCACTACACATTATTATATATGTTCACTGCACATTGTTATGTGTCCACTACACGTTATTATGTGTTCACCGCACAGTTGTTCAGTGTTCACTACACGTTATTATATGTTCACCGCACATTATTACGTGTTGACCGCGCGTTGTTCGATGTTCACTTCTTAATCGGAATCATTTCCACGACTCCCGACCCATCCCGCCTAAACCGGGAACTGCCACATCGAACGTCGCGTCCATGACTCTCACCAGGTCGCGCCGGCGCAGGTAGGAGGCGACCTTGAGCACGACCTCATGGTGGCGGCGCGCACGCAGACGTGCATACGACAAGTGAACGCCCTTCACGCAGTGCTCGCGGCTCGGGTGAAGGTCGGAGAGAAGGCCGAGGTAACGCGTCCGCATGCTCGCCATAGGTAGCTGCTTAGTGATGTTCAATTGTTCGCCGCTGCAACAGACGCGAGAAAGGTCATGATGTTCAATTGTTCCTCGCTGCAACACGCGAAAGGTCATGGTGTTTAATTGTCACACACATGCACGCTGCCCCACACGCACGCACGCACGCACCACGCACCACACACACACGCACACACACGCAACACACACACACACACACACACACGCAGACACACACAGACACACACAGACACGCACGCACGCACGCACGCACGCACGCACGCACGCACGCACGCACGCACGCACGCACGCACGCACGCACGCACGCACGCACACACACACACACACCCACACACCCCCACACACACACGCACACACACACGTGCTGCGTCGGCGACTCACATTCTCGCAGGCTTGATGGCGGACACGCGAGACAGTAGCTCGACCTCGGCGAGCGTGCGGTGCCGATTCTTCAACACGCCCGTCCAGATGCGCATGCCCTCGCTCGGCGTCTTGCCCACGAGGGGGCGCTGCAATGCGGACTCGTGAGGCGAACCCTTGGCGGGTGTCCTTGCCGCATCTGCAGCAGCCACCTGTCTGTTTGAGCGACGGAAATCCAATGTTATTATTATTATTATCATGTCTTCATTGCATGTAATTCAAATACAAATACATGTACTGAAGGCAGTCTTTTTCATGGGGAAAAATCTGATATATGCAATAGTGATGAATATATAATTTGAAAAGAGACACTCGACTTAAAAAAATTCATAATAACTACATAACATCAGTGGTTTTAGTGTACAGTATCGCTCTTCGTACGAAATACCATTTTTACTCAAATTCATAGTTTTAGACGGACAAGGATAAGAACCGTCACTTTCTTGCTTACCTTGGGATATTGCTTGCAGACCCATCACAAAATAGAAAGTGCAGAAGAGCGTAGGGCAGAACCTGTCTAGGTGTGGGCACAATTTCACAGTCTTCATAATCATAGATATACAGCTGAAATACACACAGCCAGAGAAATGCCCTATAACTGCTTATTAATTACGACAGCGCTATTCGAAACACGCTACATGCTGCGAAATTCAACCATCAAAAATGAATTCTTATGGTTATGGAAGAGAGATAGTCTTGCATATATCACGTTACAAATCGAATTTCCTTCTCCACGTCATATGCCGCGTAACTGATATAAAATCACGGCAAGGCCCAAATTAAGCGATGAGAGGGGCAAGGCAATTTTTTAGGGCATGTGAGAAATCGCCTTGAATTTTCTTTAAAATGGAAGGGCACCGAGGCAATTTTAAAAGGCACCAATTAAGGCAACTCTCAAAATTTGAGAAGGGCACCAAGGCACTTTTACCACCCCTGTACCCCCATCTGCTAATGGAAGTACAGTAACAAGAAATTTTACATGCCCACTATCAGGAGCGAATAATTATCCGATGCTGTTATTATTCCCTCATGCGACTATCGGTTTCAAGCTCATCATTGCAACTACAGCACACGCACGCGCGCGCGTTATGTTGACTCGACTATAATCGAAACCAGGGCAGTAGATTAAAGGGCACCGGGTTAATTCGAGCCCTGAATCACGGCGTTGCCGCCCGTCGGAGTCATGAGACGATTCCTCCGTAGTTACCTTGTTCGAGAAATACGTTCTGCCGACGTGAGCGTCGTAGTTCGGCGTCGGTTCGCGTTCAGCATTAACCAGGTCCTCCGATATCGTCTTTACCCTTCCCTGAAGGTCACACAACAGGTGCCGTTAGAAATCTTTCGTGGTTTGCAGTCTGCACGAAAAACTTTCACCCTCATTGGCCCAGCGGGCCTGTAGAAATGTATAATTCACTGGCCCACACTAGGTTTTACAGGCCCGAATCAATGATCATTATATTATGAAAAGAGAAACCGAACCGGACCGGAAACCGGAAGTTGTTGCGACCTGTAGCAGTGACAAACACGCATGGTGTTGACTAGTTACTTCCTCTACTTAAGATCGGGAATATGATGCCCTATCGGTAAATATCGGTAAATTTTCATGATTGATCATCACATAAAGAAGCTGAAATATCATTAATAGAATATTTACTCCATTTTTTTCCACTGGCCCATCGGGCTTGTTCATTTACCAGTTTCATTGGCCCCGCGGGAAATTTACTGGCCTCGGATACCGGGCCAGTGGTTAATTTCGCAGACTGGGTTTGCGAAATATTTCCAAAGCATGTATGTGTCCACGTGTGCATGCATGTATGTGTCCACGTGTGCACGCATGCGTGTGGTGCGTGCATGCATGTGTACGAGCATATCTGTTAGTGATGTCACGATCATCGATTATACTCGATCATCGGTTGAACAGTGGCTCGAACCAAGCGCTTAGTGATGTCACGATCATCGATTATACTCGATCATCGGTTGAACATTGGCTCGAACCAAGCGCTTGGTTATCAAAATCCATAATCGATTTCATCGGGAAAAAAATTTTTTTTTTTTTTAACTTGAACAAGAAAACTTGGAAAAGTGATGAGAATCAGAGATATCATCGCTACTATACAAGTCATCCTTTATTAACATAGATGTATTATACACACAGTAGTAATCAGTGCAAAACAAACAGTAAACAGGGCTAAACAAGCACATACATGCACACACGTACATGCGCACGACGTTACGCACACGCAGGCATTCTACACCCCGAGTAACCGATTGTAACCGATCATCGGTTACTTGGGTCCAACCGATGATCGATTACGAAATTACAACCGATTGACAACACTAATATCTGTTAGCGAAGGTCCGAGATCCGTCCTCACCTTAATAATCTTGAACACAGCAAGCACACGTTCGTCGCTATTCCTTATAATTTGCTTTACCTGGTCGGCATGACGACTGAGCACAACACCTGTAAACACAGACGCGTCACCTTGAATCATTAAATAAGTTCATTCGGTTGATAGACTAATAGATGTAACAGGGTTAATTGTTACTCAACCGTGAAGATTGGAAACGTACCGCTTACGTTTCGCCTCCTGCCAGGAGGCTTTCTCAAAGCTAACTGATGATTATCAGTTTTGACCACCAGATGGTGTGGTGGTCAATAGCTTAGTCCACACGTGACTGAGACTGTATCCCCCCCTCGTCGCCCAATCAAAATCAGGCGATGGATTAAGGAGGCCATCTGGATCCGCAAGACCCCGAACATCAACCGTGACGAGGGGGGATACAGACTCAGTCACGTGTGGACCAAGCTATTGACCACCACACCATCTGGTGGCTAAAACTGATAATCATCAGTTAGCTTTGAGAAAGCCTCCTGGCACTGTGGTAGGAAGCGAAACGTAAGCGGTACGTTTCCAATCTTCACGGTTGAGTAACAATTAACCCTGTTATATCTACCACCTTGAATGTCTACACATTTTAATATAATTATGTAATCTAATACATATGTAATTAACCAGTAAGAATGACACTGTTTGCCTCAAACACAGTTACGGATGTTAACTTTAGCTGAACATCACGGAAGCAGAATTGCAAAATTGGGTAATGGCACTTTAATGAAATTCCATTAAACAAATAGTGCTACACATTATTAAAGCCACTATTACGAGAGTTTTGCTCAGAAACCCTCAACCCCCAAAAAATATAGCAAAATATAGTCTCACCTCACAGCGGATATATCACTGATCACACCAGCATTAAAAACACCAAGATTTTATGCAGTTATAGCATAGAAAATTGGATGTGAACACATTTGTAACAGCAATGCATTTTATCGTGTCGCGATAATGGCAGAATTGGTAAACTTGTAAATTGTCGGTGATAAATTGAAAACAAGTGCTGCATTTGAGAGAGACTGTATGTCTATGGCAGGTAGGCGGCGGCGCTACTAACTAGTCCAAGACTACCAGCTCTAGTTTCAAGACTACAGCAAACGATTGTTTACCAAACTAGTTCGAAAATTGCCTGTTTTGGTGAATACGACCTTTTATCGTTACTCTAGACAATTGCTGTTACTCAAGCAATAACGGCAGGTATCATGAAAGTGGTGAAAACACTGGGAAAACTCTTGTAACAATTACTTTAATGTTAGTAATCGCAATGAAATTTTCGAGGCCAATTCCACATTTTTTCATCGAGTTCTAATTGTAATAGAGGTGATGAACGTGGGCGGGAACCGGGCGGGGGCCGGGGGCGTGAGTGAGGGAAAGGATACCGAAACACACGGGCGACGCGGGGCGTGAGTGAGGGAAAGGATGAATTATGGTTTGCTCGCATGCAATATACATGGAGATATTACACACCCATGTCTGGTTTTCCCAGCATCATAATACTGCTGTTTCCCACCGGAAGTCCTTCCTCTGCAACTCTCCTTCTCTGTACGGTATAAAACGCACAGGTGAGGCCACAAATAATTCAACTGCGATGATTACATACTGATGTGCTTACAGTCTTATTCATACATCAGTTTATATCTATCTTTTCGATACCTTATATATATATATATTTATGGCCACACAAGTGAAATATTCTAATCTTCGTTTAATGATGATTTCATTGCTCAGTTGTACAGACTTACGTCTGCTGCATCAATGATGGTAAAGGCAAATGTCTCGCTCAGCTCCTTCTCTGATCTACCTTCTTCTTTCAGCTGCTTCTTCTTCTCCTGAAACTATAGGAACACACATCTGTTCAATTTCAATCATGATGACGCATACTCTGCCATCATACTAAGATTGATGCTATCATTCATCAGGGGTAGATATTAACTTTTGAACAAGGGAGCCCAACGAACTCCCTGCCCTCTAAAAGAGGAAGTCCGCAGCAAAATGAGGGAGTCCGCAGTCTGAAATTCAAAACTAAAGCATAACAACAATAACACGTGCTTATTTTTAAGATTCATGCGATGCATGTCTGCTAAATGTTCTTTGAATATTTGCTGGAAAAATACGGTAATTCCGTGAAGTCGTGCTCTGAAACGAACTAGTTAGTATCGCAGAATTTTCAGGGAGTCACACGGACTCCTGCATATTATGTCAAATCAGGGAGTCCGACAGTAAATCAGGGAGTATTTGACTCCGGACTCCCGTTAATTTCGCACCCTGATTCATTGTATTTACCAGGCGAGTGACCACACAAAGTACCTTTATATATAGGTAGTAAACATAGAATTTACCTAACTAAGTATCACCCAAAAAGCGACAATACACTCACCATAAATGACCCCACGTACGATCTAAAATTGAATTTTTTTTGCGAAAAAACGCGTGTGGACATCACTGCCGCAAGCATTAGCCTACGAACACACGCGATTCCAGTATAAAACACGAGATGCCGCGAGACTACGCTATAGAATGTCACAACAGATTGCCGTGAGATTTCTATGACGCGTTGCCGACTGTCCTACCTAGAATGTTATATATATATATATCAAGAGCTCATAATAAAGAAAAGTATGACACCGTTTTAACAGCGTTTTGCATAGTTTTCAACTTGTAAATATTCTATCAATATGTGAATAAATATATTCAAACTTTACCTTGTTTTCGTCTATGATTCTCCCTTAATCATATGACACGACCAATTTACCTGAAAATCGTATGTGTTCTTCAAAAAAGTTCTTTGAAGCACTGCTAAACAACACAGCTAAAATCAGCGGCTAGCTCGCCATGAGCACACGTTTATTTCTAGCATGCTGGAAACGCTACACGCTGAATACAATTCGATGCCTAATATCCCCAACAGCCCCCAGCGTTCCGTCATAGACAATAGAACACTAATCCGATAATAAACTTGCGCCACATAGATGCGAACATTAGGGAAAACTGTGTGAAACCGTGTCGTATTCAAATAACTTTTTTGAAGAACACATACGATTTTCAGGTAAATTGGTGGTGTCATAAGATTAAGGGAGCATCATAGACAAAAACAAGGTAAAGTTTGAATATATTTATATACCCTTATTGATAGAATATTTACAAGTTGAAAACTATGCAAAACACTGTTAAAACGGTGTCATACTCTTCTCTGTTATGAGCTCTTGATATATATGTCTAGATATAGAATGTTACCACACTCCTTATACCTTCTGCAGACGCTCGTTGTTGTTAACGACGAAGGCTTTCGTGAAGGAGAACTTGCCGGCGGATGCCGGGGAGCTGTACGATCGAGTCACGTTCGGCAGCAGCGTGTGAACAAACTCTCTCGACGTGAGGCTCACCTCCTCTAGCAGCTCTGCAATAGGAGGGGAAGAAATTAATTTGAAAATTTACAGGCCAGTCGGGCCTGTAGACCTGTAAGGAATTTTACAGGCCCGACAGGCAAATTACAGGCCCGCGTTGAACTGCAGATACCGCGGAATTAAAAAAAAACAAGACTAAAATTTAAATTTTTTACAATTTGGCTTATTTACAGTAATACAAAGAACATATTCAGTGACTACTAATGAGCTGTCAGAATTCTCACTGTCCTCCCTGGTGTCCTTACTCTCGGGACTCTTTTTTAACTGTTGCAGTGTTGGCTGGCTTGTAGCTCTAGTACTATAGACTGCCGCAGGCAGCGATCCGCGGGCTATACTAGTGCTCATAGGGTATATGTACCCCAGGGTACTGCCGGAACGTACCCTGGGTACGGTCCGGTATACCGGAACGTACCCTGGTCACTATTTGATATGGTTAGGATTAGGGTTAGGGTTAGGGTTAGGGTTAGGATTAGGGTTAGGGTTCGGGTTCGGGTTAGGGAGTAGGCGTAGGCGACTCCCTAGACTCGTTACTTTACTTTAGTGGAGTAGACGAGGTACGGTTNTATGGAAAATACATCAGAAAACTTATACTTATCTAGCTATTAGGGTTAGGGCACTTTTTAGGGTTTTTGCATCATTCTTTAATATATCGTAAAATATATGTTAAAATTAGAAGTGCCTAGTAAACATATCCTACCACCCCTTTCAGCCGGCTGCGTTTTCTTCAGTCAAAGCAAATCGAAGCAGCCAATCAGAAGGCGCTAAATCCTTCCGTTTGGGAAAAAAAATTTTGCGGTCGGGCGAATAGCCAGAATTCCCTATTGGCCCGACGGTCGGGCGAATAGAAAGAATACCCTATTGGCCCGACGGTCGGGCGAATAGCCTCGGCCCATGTTAAGCGCGGATAGGCCCAATGCCCTATCCAGATATTATTATAGAGATCAGTGGTGCAAGCTCATGTTGCTACATCTTTTACCCACAGGGACTTGAGGCGAAAAAAAAAAATGTTATATATATAAATAGGGGAAGGGATCTAACTCCCGCACGCTGGCGATCACAGTAACCTTTCATTTGAGCTCCAACCGCAGACAGAAATTCACACTTATTCTATCAACTTTTGCACCATATCACAGCCAGATATTTATATATATAACACTTTTTTTTTTCGCCTCAAGTCCCTGTGCTTTTACCAATGTACCTTCTATTAATAAATATTGTTTTAATCGATTAGGAATATTTTCGCTCACCAGATGTCGTTACACGGTATTTCAGTATGGACGCGCCCAGCAGGTGAACCTGATACAGTAGTATTACTATTACTTATTAGTATTTACTATTAGTATTAGTATTCATATGATATATTATAGGCCTACGTAGGCCTACTCATATTAATATTTGAGTATTATTAGATAGAACTTACAAGATAATGTTAATTATAATATTGAAAATGTCGTAATGTGTTGAATTGTTTCGTATCATGCGTCAAGTTGAAGTATCAACTTATTATAACTTATAGTTATAAGTTATATTTATAAGTTATAAACTTATAATGATTATAAATTTATAATATATATTATTATTACTATTAGCTCCAAGAAACGGTCTTTGCTAGGGTTGGAAGAGCTGATAATGTCTATGTCCCCCAGGGTACTATCGGAGGGTACCTGGTACCTTGGGTACGGTTCAATATATCGGAAAGTAGGGCTGAGAGTAGCCCGACCAGGCTGTGCGACGGATTGCCTATACAGCCTGACACCCTTCCATACAAAAAACCTATCACCTCTGCAGATCTAGATGAATAACTCTGTATATCTCAAATAAAACCATTCCATTACCACCTTTGACTTGCCTCGTTTAAAATATGAACGTTAACTCACAGTTGTCCTGCTTCTAAACTAGAATGTATCTCTTAATTCACGGTATAATCTGCTAATTCTCACAGCATATCAACTTTCAAATCAGCTTTACCCGCCATGTTTAGCAAGGCACGGAAAACCCAAAACGGAAAAGACTCGCTAAAAAATACTACAGAAATAGTACGATGGCTCTCACGGCAATTACACACCAAAGCAAGTGAAACGATGTTCACAAATGTCTGGGCCATTTGTAAAAGCCTTAGATGACATGTTCTCGGATGTTGGGGTGGTTTACATGAGGACCGCAGATCGTTTAATTTCGCTTGTTCGATCCATTGCGGATTTTAGTCACAGTCGGAATGATAGCAAACATGGCGGCGAATTCATAAATGTTGTTGCATTCGTCTCAAAAAGTCGCTGTAACCCCGTAAGTACCCAGCGCATCGTAGCGCACTGATGGTTACAAGAAGGTGGACGTTTACTGATTAATTTGGTATATCACATGTGTGGTGTTTTTTGGCGATACTTGGAATATAAGGCAACTACGTGTTTAGCTGTAGCCAAGGTTTGAAGCGGTATTGTAACCCTAGCAATACCGTTTCTTGGAGCTAGGCTGAGAGTAGCTCTACTAGTACTATAGCCCGCGTTCGATTAACTGCCGCAGGGCTATAGTACATTGTCGGCTGGAAATACCAACTGCAACCTGTTACCACCTGTCCCCATGTAGATAAATAAGTGTTAAAAAGCCCGATAACTTTGCGTTTTGCGATCCATTTTTCATGGGGACAGGTGGTAACAGGTTGCAGTTGGTATTTCCAGCCGACAATGTACTATAGCCCTGCGCAGTTAATCGAACGCGGGCTATAGTACTAGAGCTAGGCTGAGAGGGTCTATGTCCCCCGGGGTACTGCCGGAACGTACTCTGGGTACGGTCCGGTATACCGAAACGTACCCTGGTACTATATTATATGCCGGACCGTACCTCACCTACTCCACTAACGAGTCTAGGGAGTCGCCTACGCCTACTCCCTAACCCTAACCCTAACCATATCAAATAGTGACCAGGGTACGTTCCGGTATACCGGACCGTACCCAGGGTACGTTCCGGCAGTACCCTGGGGGACATAGACCCTATGAGCGAAAGTAGGGTACATGTCGCTGCGTACCCTCATTGTCCCACCGTGCCCTGACTTGTAACTGATGTATTTCCAATGTTGTAAAACTGAAATATAAAACTAGCTAGCTCTTCGTTTAAAAAACGGAAAAAGAAAAATATAGTCAAAGATAGCAAAATTTTTTTATTGGATTGCGATGTTTTGAGGTTTCTTCTATGTGATGTGGTAACATGACAGAGTGTATGTATTACGACATCAGTTGGCTGAAAGTCAGGGTACGGTGGGACAAGGCAGGGTACGCAGCAACATATCGTAACGATAAAATGTCTTAGAACCTTCGTATTCACCAAATCCAATGAAATCATGCACGATTACAATTTTGCGTTTTGTTTCTGTTTACCGTTGCCATCTCTCGGACTTTCTCGCGGTAGCGCGAGACATCTATCATGGTGCAGTAATGCATACTGTTGCACCGTAGAAATCAGGTCAGAGTGTAAACACAGACGTTCTTACTATCGTAACAGCAGTGTAGTACTAATGCCACATAAAGTCTGTTATTAGAGAAGCTTGTGGATTGCCAGTCAGATAGTAACACGGGAATGACAATGACAGAAAGTGCTCTAAATTATTGACCTAAAAACTCATTAATATTTACCAAACAAAATTGCACGCCCTTTTGTTTTAATTGTGTGCACTTGTTTAAAGACGCCATTTGTGATTTTGAGAGTCGAGACACGATAAAAGTTATTGCTGGTATGATGTGGTCAAATCAGTTTTTCTATGCTATAACTGCATAAAATCTTGGTGTTTTGAATGTTGGTATAATCAGTGATATTTCGACTGTCAGGTGAGACTATATTCAGATATATTTAGTTTTTCTGAGCCAAAAAACTCGCAATACACGCTTTAATTTCGCACCCTGTATATATATGCAAAGATATCCTAGTTCACGTATCTACCATCACAGCCCTGCCAAGGTACTACAGTACCAGTTCCAGTATTTACAAGGTAGTGTACGTGTTACATCCTGCACACTCACATTGCCTTCCTAAGAAACTATACCACCTCAGCACCTGAGGTGCCACGTCTACATTCCACCTACTCTGCATTTCCTGCGGAAATGGAAGTGCTTTAGAGTTTTAGAGTAAAGTAGTTGGCAGAAAATGTGTTAACATGGTATTTTTACTCACTAACTTCATACCTATGAACAAATAAAAGAGATTTCGGTCATCGCGTTTTGTGGCCAACAGCATAGATCGACTGGCTTTATAAAATCACATCTGGTGGCATGATGGCAGTAAACTCTCTGAAATTTATACATAGCTGTGAACTTATTGTATTGGGTAAAAATGCCAAGGTAATCCATTTTTACCCCACTACTTTAATCTAACAATAAAGTCCTACCACTTCTGCAGAAAATTAAGTTTGTCAGAGGTCAACAAGCAACGTATTTTATTAGGTAGTTTGTGTGCAGAACCTAACACCTCACCCCATTACTGTTAGGATAGCTTGCAGCTGCCATGCCTTTGTTAACAATCTACACCAGTATTTGATAGCAGTTGCTGTTGTTTTGCGACAGTTGTGCACATGCTGTCAATGGATGCTCTGACATATCATCGTAAAGCAGCAAATGCTATAGAATTTTGGTTCAAATGTTGTCCTAGGTATGTAACCCAATAGCAAATAATGTTTAGTAATGGTAACTAGTAATGGCAAACACGACTGTATCTAGTAATACTACGGGTATTTTACAATATCTTGACAATAATTTTGAATCTTGTTTTTTTACAAAGGAAAAGACCGAGAAGCAAAGAAGATAGTGACTGTTTGCCAATATCTAAACGATTAAATAGACTCTATATAGGACCAGCAGGGTAATTACCTTTAGTTTACATCTTGTAAATCTTAAATGTGAATGGAAATTTGGAGTTCCTTTTAATTACTATTATTAATACTTCCATTATTATTTTTAAACTGTGATCAAGTTTTATGTGTAAACAAAATGTTCGTCATTATATGGACACATGATGGGAGATACAGGTACATCATAATATAAAATATAATACAGTCAAACTTGCATAAGACGCCATCGTCTAACTAACACGTCAATTCGCTGAAGTCGTCATGGAAGTCAAAGTCCCGATTTTCTCTAATGATAAATCCATTTGAATAGCCCCGCCAAAGTCGTCATTTACAAGCCGTCATTATGTACAAGTTGTCGCCCTCAGACAGGTCCCATGTAATACTTACCATATACAGTAATACTACCCAGAAGCGTTCACGTCTCGGCCCCTGTCAGGTTTCACATCTGCAAATCCTTTTACCACACTACACTACACCTCATTATGTCTACCCATGAGAAATGGGGTTACACTGAAGATGGCCCAACCGAATGCGACTGCGGTGGAGGATCAGACTATGGGACATCTCCTGAAATACCAGAGTCCTGTAGGCCTGGAGACCTTGAGGCTTTCAACCACCATGCCAAGTCCTGTGTGCTGCAGTGGCTAGGCCGAGTGTAGTGTAGTGACCCGAGAAGAAGAAGAAGACCCATGTAGTACCTTTGATTATTTACTGAACATTTTAGTGTTTTATGGCATCAGGTCAAGTAATTTTGAGATGACACCATAGTGCATGTACTCAGTGGCGTACGCAGGGGGGGGGGGTTGACACCCCCCTTGCCTCTGTCCCAAACAAACATTTTTTTTAAAAGAAGAGGAGAGGAGAAAAGGGAGAGAGAGAGAGAGAGAGCGTGTGAGGTCTCGTCAATATGTGAATCATGTTGCAGATGATTACAGCTAGAATCTCTACCCTCAGCTGGGGTGGGAAACGCCGTCGTAGAGTAATTCCAAGCGTGTAGAATCAAACCTATTTGACCAATGTCCGCCAGTCCCGCTGTATGTCTCGTTGTCAGTCTATTACTCGCGGCACATCTAGACGATATCTGATGTGGTGATGGACTATTGCATGCTGGATGAATTTAAGCTGATGCTGGATGCTGATGCTGAATGTTGATGCATGGAGTGCTGATTGCTGAGCTGATTTGATGATTGCTGATGCTGATGCGATGCTGATGGCTTGATGATGATGCTGATGCGATGGGCTGGATGCTGTGCTGTATGCTGATTGCTTTGAAATGCTGATGCTAGATGCTGATGCCTTAGCCTCTATCTATATATGTTAGACCGGGAGCAACTGGAGCTGATCGTTTCCTTAGTTAAGGCTAGACTTATGCTAGCGCTAATTTTCTGGATATAGCTGCCTTCTGACCGCTGCCTCATTCACATCTCAACCATGTCGTTTCAAAGAGAGTAAGCGAGTACATGATAGATATTCGCCTGGGTTATTTCTTTACTATGAGTGGTGAGAATCCGCTTCTATGGGTCTTTTTACGGCAACATCAGGGTCAGGCCTCTACGCCTTCATCAACGTCCCAATTGCAGCCGATGGTCCTCTTCCGCGATTACGTGCGTCTTCTTTCACACGCCTAACAATCTTCCTGCTATCTTTACAAGCAATCAGGATTTTCTAGCAGGCTAACAAAGCCACGCCATCAATATCCGTTGCACGCTTTAGGGTACCGGGGACCTGCGACATTTAATTTTTTTTAATTTTCTCGCATAGTTAGGGTAATGGAGCATATCCCCGAGATACCACCGAATAAATCCTTTCGGGATAATTTGCAGACCCGGAGCATGGCGTTTATCTCACTTAATTTTCTTAGATCAATGATTCTGCCTAATTACCAAGGTCACCTTTGCACACATCGCCCGTTCACCTATCTAGTCTTTTGCAATCAATACTCATAATGAAATTAATAAAAATAATAATTAATTAAACATAATAATATATTTGCAATTACTATAACCTGAACAATGTTCCTTCGTGCCCCACATATAACAAGTAAAAAAAATATACAAAAGCAATAAGTTCATCATTACAAATATTTTAAAAATTCAACAACAAGAATAAAAATATATCGCTTGCAGCGAAAAATGCTGCTTCTATCAACCAGTATGTTCAGCTTGAGATGGATATTCTCACCTATTATAACAATACCACACTACCGCGCGCACATCAGTGACCAGCTGTAACATACAGTCTCCTACCCCCCCCCGAGTCAGAGCAGTCAGGAAGACAAACTGCACACCGGGCGGATGAGTGAGACGGAGGATGAGGAGAGAGAGAGACAGACCAGAGACAGTTCAACGAGCTGAGTAGAGACTGACGAGAGGGTGAGAGAGAGCAGAGAGATGAGAGCAGAAGACAGAGCAGAGAAGATGGAGAGATCATCTGAGAGAGACGATGCAAGGAGCGGTTCTCCTGAATGAGACTGACAGCTGAACGGGCTCTTTGAGTTTTGATAACGATCTAAGGTGTGAGGCGCGAGAGAGAGAGGAAGGGAGGGGGGGAGGACGGGAGAAGAGAAGAGAGAGAGAGAAGGAGAGCGGGACATCGGCCGATGCAGCGGTGACTTTCGGTGGGGTGAGATCATGCCGGACTGTGAATTGGGCAGTCGTTTTCAGAGCAGAGCGAGAGAGAGATCAGTACAGAAGGAGGCGCTAGGCTTAAGGGAGCCCTGAAGAGGACGATAGGACAGTGAGAATTAAGAATGGAGGAAGAGGAAGCGGCCCCGAGAGAAACAGAGAGTGGCGCGTGTCGCGCGCCGCCAGTGTGATGGAGAGAGAGGAGCTCTCGTGCGTGATGTGTGCTGTGCTGTGTGTGTGTGTGCGTGCGAGTGTTTGTGCAGCTGAGGAGAGAACGAGAGACCCGAGAGAGAGAGGTGTGGCGTGTTTGCTGGCATTGCTGTGTGTTTGTTTAGTGAATCAAGTACTATATCCATACTAGTACATAGCAGACAGTCGCATAAACGGTGCATAGCTACACTAGCTATTATAAAAGCTGGCTTCTGATTAGCTAGAGGTAGACAGGGCGGATCCAGAGGGTTTTGTGTGACAGTTTCCTAGTTATTATTCAAGCTAGGGGGTCGGGGGCATCTGCCCCCCCCCGGGACAAACCTTTTTTAACAATTTGGGCTAACTATTTTGGTGTTATTCTGGTGATTTTGATCGCTGGTAAATTCTGAAGATACCCAGCCTTGTGGAGCCGATTTCTATGGAAACCGCGTGCAACGGCCTAAATCCACAGCGCTGGTAGAGGTGCCAGTAAAATCGCCGGTTGCGATGAAATTTTGGAAAACTCCGTATGTTCAATCAAACTTCAAGTCTTATGAACATAATGGTTATGTGTTGCGTGGCAATCCAATTCTGGCCAAATCTACATTTGTTAAAAACATCGCGTATTTTCGCGGGCGTGCCCGCAGATCGGATTTTGGGGTTCTCTATCCTCCTTTCATTTGCTTACCTCATTACCTGCGATTATAGGCTCCTTATTCTACAGTCGGGAGGGGATAGTTTCAATTACTAAACTATACAAGGCCCGCCCATGCGCGCCGCCTATCTACGTCTTTTTCGGTGACTCTGTGGTGGAGTGTTGCGGGATTCTGTAAACCCGTGTTAGTCCCAAATGTGTTCCATTACACGCCGAAACAGTGGAGCAAAGGGATGGTTCAGGAACCTTTCTCAAAAGAATGTTTCGTTGGGCGTTATGAAGTATTGCGACGAGATGGCGCGTTCGTTTAGTGTCTTCAGATTAAAGATGGCAAGCTCATCATACGTGTTAGCACTGTAGCACACACTATCTGCCCCAAGGACGATAGTGTAGAGCACTCATCAGTTTTACCACTGCCAAGGCCTACAGGCTGCGCCAGATAGAGAGCTGCCCCATCTGGCTAACCAATTTAAGGCAAAATCCAGAGTAATAAACTGCACTGGGCAGTTGGCTACGTTACATTGTACATACTGACACTAAATACGAATGCCAATATAATTTATCGATTTAAGGAGATAAGACTTTCTTTAACCAATTTATGCTTTTGAAATTTCACTGTGACATTGTAGCCTATACATCGGCATGTATGATTTTACTAGCCAACGCGCAGTGAATTCTTTCTAACGACAGTCAACAAATCAATTGTTTTAACCGCTCCTCTTTGAGAGGTCAAAGGTGTCTCTGACACTTTACTGCTTCGCCTGTCAGGCGAAAGTAGATTTCATGGTCCTTTCAATTGCCCTAAATGCAGGATTCACGCTGAAACAAAAAAGTTCGTATTTTTCAATCGCTGCTCGACCTTATGTCCTCAGAATAAATGTCTAATCTGCCCTGTGCATGACCTATTGACTGGTGAGCTCCAATTTCGGCACAGTGTGACTTATTCCTACCATGATGGATTACACCAACTAGCACGAGCCTAGGTCGAGCGTTTAGATTAATGTGCCGCATTCTGCATTTCCCTCCTTACCTTAAGTTAAGGAGTGATGTTCCCCTTCTTTTAACCTCTTGACCCTTTGACTTGACCCAAGCTTGCGTACGCCTAACTGCGGTTTGAGATCCCCCCAATGCTGCCGAATATCGTGACCCGTACGTCGACGCGGTTAAGATTTCGCTGCACCACCTCGTGACGGACGGTACGGACGTCGGAGCAAACGGAGGAGGTTGCGGCGATCAGCCGATTTCTATAGCTTGCATCTGATCGTATGTCAGATGAAGAGTAATAAACAGGATAATAGGGCCTTCTTTTCTCTGCTCCCTTCTTTTTCTGTTTCTCTCACTCCTTTCTACCACACCACTTCTCTTTCTGCTCGTCTCGTCTTGNAGATTGCATACCCTTGCATAAAATTAGCACCGGAGGCAACATTGAACAGAATGCACCTAAGCCCGCTTTACAATTACAGTGTGGCTGACATGAATGCCTGTTGCCCATTATTGTCATCTGTGACTCATGGCAACTTGATAAGGATTGGTATAGCTATCAGGAAACTGTGGAAAGAGTGGCATAACATCGCTCGAATAACGTAGATGGGACTCTCACTGGGTTCACATTATAGATTAAACTTGATCACACACTAACCAAGGAGCCAGTCGATCGTAGGCACCAGTAGCTTTTTATTGGTTCTGATGTCCTGTGAGCAGTATAAAATTAAATCGGCTAAATGGTTAGTATCAATTACAAGATCTCTAATAAGTTACGTGATGGACAAGTTGTGGTCTCGCCCTCCATATTTCTCCCGCGTAATAGTCATCGTTCATCTATTTTTTTTCGTTCAGATTATGTGTAAGATTAGCAAAACCGCTATATCATTTTTCGGAAAGGTCATAAGCATGAGAATGCCGAAAACAATGTTCTACATTATGCGAGATATCCTGTATGGCCGTCATTCTTGGATTTTCAAAATGCCGTTATAAATTACATTATTTTGCGTAATTTTTGCCTTCATAATCACCTCTAAACACTTTCTTAAAAAATATCTAATCTATGTTTCAGGAGCCAAGGGAATCATTGTTATGACATAACCAATCTAACCCTGTAACACTTGGTATTTTCTCAGGAAAATTATTGTCATTAAAAATAAAAAAAATCCATTAGTATATTAGCAATAATTTAACCTTTCACTGCGATCCTCTGGCCGTTGCCGGACATCGGCATGACTTTATATAGCTGCTGGCAGAAGTTGCACATGATGCCTAGCCATGCTGACTGTCATTCTGCAAGCTATCCGAATCTTGAAGACGTTGTCGTTTGTGAAGAATTACCCACAGTTTATTTCGTTCGATTCATGATGTACGAAAGGATAGTGCAGTTACTGGATCACTAACTTGATCGAAAAGAGGTTGTCCAGAACTGGTCATGCTACATGCTGTTAAGCTGCGGCTGAGCAGATTCTGGAAACGTGCCATAGAAAACTCATGAATCAGATTATGCTGTGGATTGAGCTGACGCACACCAGACCAGATCCGCTCAATGCCGCCCTACTAGCAGAAAACTCGTCGTCGCCACACATCCAACTTTAGTGGTTAAATGATGAATCTTGTCCTGGAACAGTTTCTTCACAAAGAACCCAACTTCAAGCATTCTGCGTGAGAACCCAGGCAGATAATGTCCAGGAAGCTTAGCAACAATCAGCAGTTGACAGGAAGATCAAATCCAGAAAGCGTGACAGAAAGGACACATATGACGATCTACTACAACTGCCATTCAATCAGCTGAAAATCGTAGGAAGCGACAGAAATCCTTCAAATGCAATGTTCAATTTTGATTGACTTACATCCACCGATTGAACCCAATCTTGCACTTTGATGAGAGCCATCCATGGAATTCCCGATCTCGTTCGTGCTCACCATCAAGCTGGGGAGTCGCACATATATAGCAAGTTATTCTCCGCTATGTAAGATGAAAATAATACCTGAAGCGCCTCTGCCTACTTACATCGCAGACAATCATGAGCTTGAGACAAACCATTCAGAAACCTGGCGTGAACTTCAATGACGGAAACTTTTATCTGTGACAAATCGATTTCCATTCATGATCTCGATTGGAGCAGATCATACATGTGATACAACTCAAACAGATGATGAAGAACATTCGGGTTAATTGCATTCCTCAATAATGCTCAGACTCGCTCGGTCGCAACTTTTTGCCTTGGCCATCCTGAGATTCACGGTCTTTCAGCTGAATTTCAATGACCAACTTCAATCTTGGCTGTAGACAAGCCACAGAGCCATCATCATGTTTCAAACCTCAAGTGCTGTGAGAAAGCCGTCATGAACAAACGTTGATCGCATAAAGGCTGCCATCCTGAATATCACGGCAATCCCTGTTGCTGCTGAAGGTGACAGCTCATACAACTTCATCAACATCTATATGTCCCACACAGCGAGTGATCTCACGATCCTGAATATCCTGACGACACTGTGGGGCAGAAGCTGTATGTGGACTTATACGTTGCAACGAACGCATGAATGGAGATTCAGCCTCTGGCACGCATCCATGAAAGCGAACAACAGGCTGTACATTTCAGAACAAGAAGCAAACCGGTAATGATGCTCTGACCAGTCAGTAGATCTGAAAAAACAAATAGATCGTACGGTCGGTTTGATGGTACTAGCCCAGATAAAGCCGTACAGTCGATCAAGAACATGCGATTGAACTACGATTTCACCTCTACTGGCCCGCCGCTTCCCACGAGCACTCGTTTTCACTCCGATCGTTATCGACTTCCTACCCGCCTGTCACTGACAATTCAATAGCTTATCCATAGCCTTGACCAACTTGGTAAAACGACAGAAAACTCATGCTGATTGCACAAGCAGCAGTAAGCATCAAGAACAGGCTAATGATATTGCGATACAGGGAACGCCATTCTAACATCACCATCTTACGAAAATTGGCTGTTTGTTGATGGAAATGGTGCTCGAACGTCAAAGATGACAACGAAAACCCAGCGACATCCACCACAGTCAAAGATCTCGGTCCGTGTCATTCAACGACCCACTTATGAACCATGAACAGCGCAGGATCCGACGTGATTAGTCCTGGTGTTGGACACATCAAGCAGAACTCTATTCTAAGAGTAAAACAAGAAGAAACTACTGACAGAGCAAGGCCTTCAATACCTAGATTTCAATGATACAAACAATAACATATACCAATGGGCCGCATTCCTATCTCACGAATAGACAAAAAGCGGATATAACTCAATATACGCATTGTCCGAGGGCAACACTGAATATAACAGCAAACTCTCCTAAAGTTAATCATTCCCAGCCGTCACAATCGCCCATACTAGAAGCAACCAGAGCATGCAGTTTGAAGCCAAACAACCTACGAGGAAGGCTGACCACATTGGATGATTCAACTTAGCAGTAGCGCGCAATCCCGACGTTATGGCCAGAAGCACAGCTAATTCTTCCTTCACCCCAGATTACAGACTCTAGTTGCTGGTCGTTGCCGGCCGTATGACAAGCATCTGTCCAAACTACCACATCGATGGCCATGGGTAATCAGTATTGTGGAGGTAGGCATCTGGAAGCGTAAGGCAAAGACAAGAAACAGCGTTACCTGTATTCCACGTCATCTTCACTGGGGCTAGTACAATGTCAGTTCGATTCTCAGAGTAGGTAAAGACTAAATGGTTTCAAGCACTAACATCAAAGGCTGAAAGAACACAGTCAAAGCCAACTAATAAAACTACCAGAGGACAACGATCCTATATCAGCGAGGTGAAGAGACATATTGGCCAGTCTTTGTATGCTTAGCGTAACTGCCCAAAGACGTATTCATATCGCAAGTATTCTCCTAGACCTCAGAATGCATCTTTTTGCAATACATCCCGGCAAGAAGTTGGCTCAACAACTGTGGCCTCTTGAGGAGCATATCGAACGTAGTGGCGAAGTACAGAGTAAGAGTTTGGTGGGTGCAGGCCAAGCCTGTTCATGTGGCAAACACTGTTCGATCTCCACACAAAACATGCTACCATCAGCGATACGACAAAGGTCACATATACTACATATCACCACCCAAGTTCTTAGCGAGCGGGGCCGACAGTCATTGGTAGGCGTAGAGTTTGCTTGGCAAAACATAGTGCTTCAATGTAGAAGACATGACTTAACTGCTACCGGACTTTGCTTGTGTGGAACAGACGTGAAAAACGATGCAGACTGTATTGTCGGCTAATGCACACGCATGACAGTGAAATGAACTCTATAATGCATAATTCTGTTAAAAACATGTGTGTCAATGTTAAAACTGCCAGTGGTACGTTTGCCTGTCGTTTCTACTGATAAGTTTGATGCCTGTCTAAGATGATATAAATGATTGACACATCTTGACGTTATTAAATGTCTTAAAATCTTTAATTTTTGTATTACTGTTCTCCATAACACTTATTCGATACTTTTATTGGATTCCTTGTCCCTGAAAACATAGGATAACCATATTTTAAAAAGTTTTTAGGGTGATTAGAGGCAGAAATACGGCCAAATATGTATTTTATGGCGGCCATTTTGAAAATCCAAAATGGCGGCCATACCGGTATCTCAGCAAATGTAAACATTGTTTTTCGAATTCCTCATGTTATAACCTTTCCAAAAATGCATAGCTTTGCTAATCTACCATGATTCTGAACGAAATTTAATTTATTGACATAGTGAACCTGACAGTTGACTATAAGTATAAGGCCTTATTAAGGGACGGGTGTCGATTCCCAATGCACGCAATTTTCTCGAGATAGCGTGCTTTGGCTACGTTGTCTAGTGAATCAAAGTACTTGTCCATACTACGTACACTTCAGAGATCTTCAGACAATTGGCAAATGTGCATACACCAGATGTTATAAAACGCTGCGTTTGATAGCTATATGCAGTAAAATCGGTAAAATTTCTGAACACTCGCGATGTAAACAAACTAAACTCTAAAGTCCATGAACGCAATGTTGCGTGCAATCTCGCGAAGCTAATAAGCTCTGCGAAACCTGACCTGTGTAATCTCATTGAACTCTAGCGGAGCACCCCAACCCACGCTGATAAACCTGTCCCGAAAAATCGGGATCCACCTGCTACTATTTAGTACTAACATCTATTGCAATAATAACACTATTGTAGAGATTTCGGTTACACCGAAGACTCTATTTTCAAACAACAACACACTACAGGGCGCGGCCATTTTGGAATAACTAAAAACCTGGATCGGAAAACCAGATGACACCCAAATTCCACTTAAGAAATTAATACACAAAATAAAATAAGAAAAAAGTCGAGCCATAATAAAATACAGGTCAAAAAAATAATGAGTAAATAAGTAAAACGATAATTAGAATAGAATACAAATGGAAAATTACTCGGCTAGGACAGCTGACGCAACAGGTTACAGGTCTAAATACGGAGCATAATGTAAACAAACGGCCGCTTCGAGGTAAGGAAGCGATGCCAGCTGGGGACACCCCTGCTTGTTGCTAGGAGAAGGGGGTGGATCGTACACAGCCAGGTAGCAACCAGGCAGTATATAAGGCAGCCGAAAAGCAGGAGAAATCAGAACGCCGGGGCAGCCGTCCCTAAGAGCACCAAAGACACGGATCACTACAGACACGGAGCACTAAAGACACGGAGCACTACAGAGACACGGTTCACTATACCGACACTGATCAATACAGATACGGATCACTACAGACAGGATCACTGCACGGAGACAGACGAGGAGCACCGTAGGGAGTGACTAGCTCACCCCGGAGAAGGCAGAAGATAGAAGAATGAAGATAGAAGAAGGAAGAGAGAAGATAGAAGAAAGGAGATAGAAGAAAGAAGAGGGAAGCAGAAGATAGAAGAAAGAAGATAGAAGAAAGAAGAGAGAAGATAGAAGAGGGAAGAAAGAAGAAGGAAGAGAGAAGACAGAAGAAAGAAGATAGAAGAAAGAAGAAAGAAGATAGAAGAAGGAAGAGAGAAGACAGAAGAAAGAAGAAGGAAGAAAGAAGATAGAAGCGAGAAGAAAGAAGAAGGAAGAAAGAAGATAGAAGACAGAAGAAGGAAGAGAGAAGAAAGAAGATAGACGAGAGAAGACAGAAGAAAGAAGAAGGAAGAGAGAAGATAGAAGAAGGAAGAAAGAAGAAAGAAGATAGAAGACAGAAGAAAGAAGAAAGAAGAAAGAAGAGAGAAGATAGAAGAAATAAGAAGGAAGAGAGAAGACAGAAGAAAGAAGAAAGAAGGGAGAAGACAGAAGAAAGAAGATCGATAGAAGAAAGAAGACAGAAGATAGAAGAAAGAAGACAGAAGAGAGACGACGGAAGAAAGAAGAAGGAACGAGAAACGGCGCGACGTAGAGAGGAGGGAGGAGAATGCCGACAGCAGGTGCCGTTGCATCTTGTTCTCGCTCCCGACAATCGCAATAGATACGTCGGGTTTGCGTTCACACCGAAGCACCTATATTTTCGCACGTAACCGTTCACTGTCCTTATGCCATGAAATATTATAGTTACGACAAATAGTACGTCACGCAGTCAAAGCACTCATAACGCGTCGGGTAACCCACCAGGTACGATACTGCATAACTGTAGTGTGTGTATGAGCAATAAAACTACCGGTTCCGTATACTTAAGTATCTTGCGTTGTGTTTATTTGCCTCATTGTTTTGCCACCTGCTGCCACGCAACACAGTCCCGCTTTGCCACCGGGAGCAAGAAATGATCCCGAAAAACAATTGTGCATTCACACGCACATAATTCTCGTAGCGGCTACCCCTAGGGCCACTACAGAATTATTGGGGGCCTGTCCGGGATTCTTTGCTTTTCTGTTTTAAAATTGCGGCTGTGCCAGGAGGGCGAGACTTTGAGACAGTAAACCAGTTACGTAAGATGAATAGTCTAAGGAACCGAATACGCGATTTTTTTACCCCGTCCCAGAGTCATGTATGCTGTAGGCCTACGAGCGTTCCAGGGCCTACGCAGGCAGGGTTAGGATTAGGCCGTGAGGCAGAAGGCAGATCCCCTATACTTAGGAGGGCACCGACCAGGCCGGATCTAGAGTATCGACGTTCTCCGGGTGAGAACCCAGTTCAGGCCCACGAGCCCGAGCCTCGCCCTATGCACCCGACACCCCAAACCCCCCTCGATGAGAGGAGGGCGTGGAGAACGCCTTAACCACAAAGTCACGGATGGTCCTCGGAGCAGGAAGGAGAAGACGAGCTCCAGAGGGCAGTGCGCCTTGGAGAGGAAGCACCGGAAGTCAATAAGGACCCCGGCAGACAAACGGAGGGACAGGCCGCCAGGAGGCGGAGGACAAATAGGAAACCAAGCGGATTTGAGGAGAGTTCGAGTTCGGAGGAATCGGAAGCCAAGGAGTGGTCAAGAATGGCTACGGCGGCCTCCACCACACATAGAACCATCCGAGCATCACCCGAGCAGAGCAGGAGACAACAGACCAGGAGTGAAGCGCGTACAAACTGGACGGAGCCGAAATCAGCCTTTTATCGAAGCAGAACGGAACAGTCTCTAGGCGCAGCAGAGATAGGAACCCCGAGCAGAAGGGCACCCCACCCACTCGAGATAAGGAGTATAGGCAGACCGAACATACGGCCTCACACTCAGCAGATACGGGAGAGAAAACCGCCAACATTTGGGAAAGGAGATGGGACCACCTTAAAACGGTTCATTGTCAAATTTGAAATGACGGCAGCCTACAACCAATGGCCAGTTCACACCTGGGCAGTCCAACTTTGCCTATGCCTTGACGGTGAAGCCCTGGAGGCTATGATTGAGCTTCCTCGGACACAGCGAGAGGACTACGACCGCCTGGTGGCAGCACTACAGCGCCGATTTGATCCAGCGGAATGGATACATGTGCATCGTAGTGAGCTACGACACCGACACCGACAAACCGGAGAAACCCCCGAGGAGTACGGAGCCACCATGAGACAACTTTTCAGCAGGGCTTACCCAGGAATGGTGGGGCATTAGTTATGACGGTGGGCTTCTGACATATAGGTAGTAATCATATGAAATACCGCTTACAAGAATGTTTTATTCCTGTCCAGAGATCTCAGCATAATGTCTACCAGCACACAGAAAATCTAACGCTGAATTACACGACAGCAAATCCAAGTATTAGAATGTGAAATAGTCTCGAATAACGCTGAATCATAACACGCATTTATAGGCAGAAGTGATGGGTAAGCTGTCATGCTCTGGTTATGTACAGAGACATTAAACACAGTACACGATCAGTAGATACAGATCAGTATCATCAAGAGATATGATATCCTTCTTTATATGCTCTTGGTATCATGCAGATTGTACACACACCCGACGAAAACTTGTACGTGCTTTAATACCGTGTGCATGTGCTTCAAATGCGCACAACCTCACGTAGCTTCTTTAACTTCGTAAAGAATTTCTCACTGCAACAAGTTTTTAGTCGACAGCCATTTCGATTGTGAAAGCCTTTTAATAAATAACTAAGATATTCACGAGGTGTTAAATACTGTATATATGATACTGTGTGCACGTGGACAATAGAGATTCTGATGGCCAGTAAGGCGAGCAATAGAACATTGTCTGACGCTTTTTCTCAATGTATTATAGAAAAAACAGTGAGACAACTGTAAGCAACGCTGTAATATGCGTTGTCAAGTGATAAATGAATGTACGTAGACACATATAAGACGATTGACTGGAAACACACGCTAACTAGTAAATCGTTAAATGTCACTATTTAATGCGCGATATAATATTAATTTAGAAACCAAAATATTTTTTAGCATAAAAAGTAAAAACCAACGGCACGTAATATATCATTTAACCCCTAACTGATCAAAATGTGTTTAAACTAATTAATATAATTAACATTAAATTGACTGCAATGGTTTAAACATCTTGAGCTATGTATGAGTCGCTAATGCTTGTTTACAATAAATGGAAGGGCATAATAGTAAGTCTAATACAGTGAAAGTAAACCCTAAAAATATAGCAAGAACACGTAAAAACTATATTTCTATAATATATATTTTGGGAATAAAGGTTCTGGTAATATTTACGGTAACATGGTCACTTTATTATCTCGTTGTATATTTGCAAACTGTGTAAGGGTAGGGATACATCCACCGTTTATTTGAGCTAGTTGGCCTAGTTTCCGCCCGGCATATACTTGAGTTGAAGTGTCATGGTATTTATATTAGCAGTCCCTAAAACATATTATATCTCCCGAATTATAATGTTTACATTGGTTAATACTACTATATTACTATAAAATCAACCTGCTTACGTACTTAATGAGTGTCTACAGAGACTAAGGTTAACCAACCAGTTTAGCACAACTATATTCAGCGTGTTAAAGTATTCATGATCAGTCAGTGTAATTCTTTCTTTCGTGTTTATTATTCACCGAACAAAATATTTCAACCCCCGAAAATC